>NC_136309.1:5114809-5134809 GCF_964198595.1 Lampetra fluviatilis | reverse complement strand
GAAGAATGTGGCCTCTTACACCGAGAGCAAAGACAAAGATCCCCCTCGTAGCCTCGAACGAGCTTCGGGGCAAGAGCTGTTTTGTTTTTGCGAGAAGTCTTATCTGCGACGGGAAAACACCGAGCACGGATGGGTGGGTTGGTGTGGTTATCACCAACCACGCCCGGCCGCCTTTGTCTCTTTACAAAGAAAAACGATCCCCCGTGTAGCCTTAACAGACTGCTGGGGCAAGTGCTGTTGGCGAGCAATCGATACGAAGGCTAGCACCGCAAACGAGGGGTCGGGTGGCCAGCACCACGCCCGGCCGCCTTTGTCTCCCTCGTGGTGGCGATGTCTGCACGTTGTAGACTGAGTCGACCTAGGGAAGGCCCAGGACCGGTTCAGAGAATCGTCACCGGTGTTGGCCGTGAGCGGGAATCGAACTCGGGTCGCCAGGTTCGTAGCGCAGCGTGGCGCTAACCACTAAAACTACCGCTCCACCACACACACCACACACACACACACCACACACACCACACACACACATCACAGATTGACACACACACACAGTTTGACACACACACACACACAGTTTGACGCACACACAGTTTGACACACACACAGTTTGACACACACACAGCTTGACACACACACACACAGTTTGACGCACACACAGTTTGACACACACACACAGTTTGACACACACACAGTTTGACACACACAGTTTGACACACACACACACAGTTTGACACACACACACACAGTTTGACACACACACACACTCTCACACCCTTTCACACTCTCGCAGTCACACACGTGCTCACATTCTCAGTATTGATTTCTTACTTCACACGCAGGAAATCGCTCATAAGTTCGGGGGAGAGCGGGGCATTGGTGTGGGGGGGGGTCCCGACCCCCTCCCCTGGGGGCTTGGGGAGGGAGGGGGGCTTGGGGAGGGGGGCTTGGGGGAGGGAGGAGGTAGAGGGGGGGGGGGGTCGAGAGAGGAGTCGTGAAGATGCAAGACACGGTAGTGGGGATGACGACATGGCAGGGTCGAGGAAGATTGCTTGAACACGTCGCGACCGTAATAAAGACGTGGGTTTTTTTGTTTGTTTGTTAGATCGCGTGAAAATAAATGTGTCGTTAAACCCGCCACCACCCGGATTAAGTGAGGTTTGTCACGCGAACACAAAACGTGGCCAATGAGTTCAGCGGTGCGTGTTGGGGAGCGAACCCGAAACGGTCTACAGTTCGAGTCCGACGTTTCGCCGGCAATTTGCAACAACCGGCTTCATCATTTATCGACAGCCACCGCCCGAGCGGAGCCGTTGCAGGGCTGCGCCTTTGACACGCGGCTTCGATGGACGGCGCCCATTGTACAAATACAAAGACCCCCCTCCCACCCCGGATAGCCTCAACGGAATGTTGGGGCAAGTGCTGTTAGCGAGTTGCAGCACCGATGAAGGCAGGCACCACGCCCAAACGCCTTTGTCTCCCCAGTGGCGATGTTGTTCACACATCGCACCAGGTACTCATTCGCGTCTGAGTCGACCTAGGGGAGGCTCCGGTACAGGTTCAGATAATCGCCACTTGGTGTTGATGGCCGTGAGCGGGAATTGAACTCTGGTAGGCGGACAGGCGGGTTGGTTACAGCTACACATGCACGGAAACGCCATACCCGCTTATACACAAACACCTGTTCACACAGCACACACAGCACACACAGTACACACAAGACAAAGATCCCCCGTGTAGCCTTGACAGACTGTTGGGGCAAGTGCTGTTAGCGATCACCTATGAAGGCCGGCACACGAGGGGGTGGGTGACCAGCACCGCGCCCGACCGCCTTTGTCTCCCCACTGGCGATGTTTAAACACACCGCACCAGGTACTCATTTGAGGCTGAGTCGACCTAGGGGAGGACCAGGAGCAGCTCAGATAATCGTCACCGGTGTTGGCCGTGTGCGGGAATCGAACTCGGGTCGCCAGGTCCGTAGCGCAGCGCGCTAACCGCTACACCCACCGCTCCCCACGTGTACACACACACACACACGTGTACACACAGCACACACACACGTGTTCACACACACGCACGTGTACACACAGCACACACGCACACGTGTACACACACACGTGTACACACAACACACACACGTGTACACACACACACGTGTACACACAACACACACACGTGTTCACACAGCACACACACACGTGTACACACAGCACACACACGTGTACACACAGCACACACACGTGTTCACACAGCACACACACACGTGTACACACAGCACACACACGTGTACACACACACACGTGTTCACACACACACACGCACGTGTACACGCACACACTTCTTCCGCCCCACTCCTTCACCCCCTCCCTCCCTCCCTCCTCCGCACTAATTTCTCTCTAATTAAGCGATTAATAAGCGGCAGGCCCTGTGTTTTAATTATGCAATTAATGCGTTGTCACGGCTTAATTCGCCGCGATTGTGAATGAGTCGGAGGAGACTCTCGTCTGAATGTCGGGCGCGGCGAGAGGGATTCCGTTGGCGTCAAAATCACGTTAATAAGGACGCCGCGCGAGCGAGTGGGGGGGTGGGTGGGGGGAGTGTGGGGGGGGGAGTGTGGGGGGGGAGTGTGGGGGGGGGGGAGTGGGGGGAGTGTGTGGGGGTGTGTGTGGGGGGGGAGTGGGGGGAGTGTGTGGGGGTGTGTGTGGGGGGGGTGTGGGGGGGGGGTGTGGGGGGGGGGCTGTGGAGGGTGTGGGGGGGGGTGGGGGGTGTGGGGGGGGTGTGGGGGGGGTGTGGGGGGGGTGTGTGGGGGGGGGTGTGGGGAGGGGGATGTGTGGGGGGGGTGTGTGGGGGGGGGGAGTGGGGGGGGTGTGGGGGGGGGTGTGGGGGGGGGAGTGTGGGGGGGGGAGTGGGGGGAGTGTGTGGGGGTGTGTGTGGGGGGGGTGTGGGGGGGGGGTGTGGAGGGTGTGGGGGGTGTGGGGGGGGGTGTATGGGGGGGGGTGTGGGGAGGGGGATGTGTGGGGGGAGGAGTGTGGGGGGGGGGAGTGTGGGGGGGGGGGAGTGTGGGGCGGGGTGTGGGGGGGGGTTTGGGGGGGGGGAGTGTGGAGAAGGTGTAGGGGGGGTGTAGGGGGGTGTGTGGGGGGGTGTGTGGGGGGGTTTGTGGGGGGGGGGGTGGGGGGTGTGTGTGGGGGGTGTGTGTGGGGGGTGTGTGGGGGGGCAGTCGCCCTCCAACAACAACGGCTCAGCCATTTGAGGCTGAGTCGACCTAGGGGAAGCCGAGGACCGGTTCAGACAATCGTCACCGGTGTTCGCCGTGAGGGGGAATCGAACCCGGGTCGCCAGGTTCGTAGCGCTAACCGCTACACCACCGCTCCCCATAAAACACACGCACGCACGCGCGCAAAAGGCAGTTCTCGGGAAATGAGTTTTCAATGTAGATTTTCTAAAGTGCCAAAGCTCCCAGTGGCTCCCTTAATGTCTGAAGCGCTGCTGGGCCTGGGTCTCTACGAGCTGGACTGCTGCTGTGGCAGTAGTAAGTAAAATACAAAATAAAAAACTGCATTGGGGAGACAAAGGCGGCCGGGCGTAGATCTCGTCACGCCAGCTTCGCTCGTGCGCCGTTGCGGCTTTAATAGGTGCTCGCAAACAGCACGCGCACACACACGCACACAACAACAACCGCCATTCGCCACTAAGTGGCGGTGACGTCACCACGACGCTTGTGCCAAGCTATGTGCACCTTGAGGCCACGTGAAGTGTCGAACGCCCGCCCGCTGGAAGGAGGTCACGGGGCAGAACCAGGTGCCACAGGTTGACTGACTGAGATGACCGAGATGAGTGGCTGATGCACCACCTGTGCCCCCTACTGTGCCAACTTGCTGTGCTTTAGCCACCCGGCGCTCCGCTCGTTGTTGTGAGCGTCGCTCCTCCGCCCTCCGTTGTTGTTGGAGGGCGACTGCCTCCAACTGCCCAGCAGCGTCCTTCACGAGCCTCCTCCACAGAGGCCGATCTTGACACCGCTGGTACCAGTCATCGGCAAGTCCACTCAGCTCCACGTCCTCCTGTACCACATCACTCCATCTCTTCTCTAGCCCGTGCCGCGCCCGTTTAACTCCCTCGATCCGGCCGAACAAAAGCTGTTTAGGCATGCGGTGGCTGGGCATGCGGGCTACATGACCCAGCCAACGCAGCCTTGCCTGCCGGAGGAGCTCACCGATGGGACGTTTGCCCAGATCTTTCAAGGATTTGTGAGCTCCTCACACAATCTTGCCTGGATAAACCCAGGATTGATCGTAGGCAGTCCAGCCTAAATGTTTCTAACCGGCGAAGATGCTCCATTAAGGCGGTCCACGTTTCGCAAGCGTAGAGAAGGGAGGGAATGACCACCACCACCACCACCAAATCTTAAACACCACTAAAACCACCACCACCTCCACCACCACACACGCGCCAATTACAGCCCCGCATCACCTCCTACCAAAGACAAAAGACCCCCCCCCTACGTCTAGCCTCAATAGACTGCTGGGGCAAGTGCTGCTAACAGCACCTCCCCTGCATCCCACCACCTCCCCCTCGCCCCCCCCCCCCTTCACCTCCCCCCCAGCCCCCCCCCCCCGCTCCCCCCCTCGCCCCCCCCTCGCCCCCCGCAGTCTTCAAGCATGTCATAATCTTAAATTGCTTTCCCGACCGGTAATGAAAGCTGTCAGAATTACTTTTAATATCTGGGAGAAGTGATGACTCAAAGAAAAAAAAAAATTTAATCCTTTATATAAATTATATAAATTAATCTGACAATTGCCGAATAATATTACTTCTATAACTACCTGACGCCGTAGCCCCGGGCCGTAGATTGTAATTAGCCGTCGGATAAATGCAGAGGAGCCGTTCCCGCTACAGCAAATTTTATGAAGTGATTCCCGCCGCAATTAACTCTGACTTATCACCTCGAAGCGCCGCCGCTCGCTCGATTCGCCGGCAAACCGGGAATGCATGATTAGCCCCGAATCATGGCGCTAATTGCCATGCACATAATCGCCTCCTCCGCCGCCGCCGCTTCTACTGACGCCGCCAAAGCTGTGCGAGACTCGTGGTGGTTGGTTAGTGGTGAGATGCGTGTGTGTGGTAGTTGTGGTGATGGGAATGGTGGTTGGATGTGGTGGGTTAGTGGTGCTGAGATGTGTGTATGGTAGTTGTGGTGATGGGAATGGTGGTTGGATGGTGGCTGGTTAGTGGTGAGATGTGCGTATGGTAGTTGTGGTGATGGGAATGGTGGTTGGATGGTGGTTGGTTCGTGGTGAGATGTGTGTGGTAGTTGTGGTGATGGGAATGGTGGTTGGATGGTGGTTGGTTATTGGTGAGATGTGCGTATGGTAGTTGTGGTGATGGGAATGGTGGTTGGATGGTGGTTGGTTCGTGGTGAGATGTGTGTGGTAGTTGTGGTGATGGGAATAGTGGTTGGATGTGGTGGGTTAGTGGTGAGATGTGTGTATGGTAGTTGTGGTTGTGGCGGTGATGTGACGAGTGGTGGTTGGTGATTGCTTTGGTGGTGGTGAAATGTTCGCTGTGGTGGTGGTGGTGGTGGTAGTGATGATGATGAGAAGAAGCTTATTGTGGTGCCAGTATTGATCGTGGTGATGACCATGTGGGTTGTCGTGCCGGTGGTGATGTTGGTGCTGGTGGAACTCCAATAAATTACGTGGTTGCTGATTATGGGTGGTGGCGGCGGTGGTGGTGATCGTGGTGATGATGGTAATGTTCGTGGCGAAAATGCTGTTGGTGGCGTTGACGATGGCGCTGTTGGTAGTGACGGCCGTTCCTTAATTATGCCTTTGTGACGAGGATGTGGCAGGCGACGAAACGTCGTGTCGGTGATCACAAGCCCATGGGGCTTTGTCCGCCACAATGTCTCGCGGCCTCCTGCCGTCGCCGAGTGGCCTGGCTCACGGAAGCTGCCGTCGATGTCGCCGTGAAGTTTCAGCGCAGGCTGCCCCCTCGGCATTTGGCGTCGTGTCAACTGCCAGCGGCGGTCTTTTGCGGCAAACATCTAAAGGTCGTCCCGTGTATAGTCACGGCGGGGAGCGAGCCGGCTAACCGGGGAGGGCATTCTCTCGCTCGCTGCGACGCTGTGCCCGGGATTGAGGTTTCCCGGCAGGGACTTCTCGACCACCAGGTCCCCTTGCCAAGCAGCGCACCGAGGACGAGAGGCCATGCAGGAGACTCAAATCTCAGGCGGGGCCGTCCTGCACGCTCGCCATACCTCCCCCACCCCCCTCCACCCACCCCTGTCTGTCGCGTCGGATTCGGCAGAGAGGCGGCGAGAATTTCAACAGGACCTCCAATCTCTGCTTTATTGATCTAGTCAAGGCCTGCGCTATCATCGAGAGGCCAGGGCTCGCTGGGTTATTTTTCGTGCTTTCGGGGGTCCCTGACCCCATATTCACAGTAATTAAACACCTTCGGCATGGCGCAGGCCCGTCCCGGTACAGCTAAAGTAGACCCCGTTCAGAGAGCCATTCCCTGGCCACCTTGAGGTGCGACTCGGATGTCCTCTGCCCACTACCCCAATGTTCTTCAATAATTTTCGTGGGGAGGGGGGGGGGCGGTCACTTTCGCCGATAAGACATCACCAGTGTGTGTGTGTGGGCCGCTAGCCACAACCATTTAAAAGCATTGGGCGAGGGTTTGACAGCAGCACGATGGGGCGTTTTCTCTCTTTGTGGATTGTCGGGGAGGGTCGCGAGTCACAGGGTCGCGAGTCAAGAGGGTCCACGTGCCTTGCAATGAAGAACACTGCCCTAGACCCTTGCACCCATTGTTTTCTTTGCAATCACATCATTCCGAGAAGCTTGCCATGGCTGAAGTCATTGGAATGTCCAGGTCGTTGCCCACCAAGTGTGCGGTGATCCACCAAGCCATCGCTGCTGTTGCTGCTGCTGCTGCCTCCACCACAGCACTGCCGGATTACAGGCAGCAGGAGCGTGCAGCAGCAGCAGCAGCAGCGCCACCGCCACCATCGCCATGTCAACTGCTGCTGGACCTTGCACGTCGTGGGATCGATCAGCCCGCCACGTCAACTGTCCATGAGCACCGGAGCAGATGTGGAGCGGAGTGGAGGAGGGGGAGGTTGGAGGAGGAGGAGGGTGGAGGAGGAGGGTGGAGGAGGTAGAGGAGGTGGAAGGTGGAGGTGGAGGAGGGTGGAGGAAGTGGAGGAGGTGATGGAGTAGGAAGGTGGAGGAGGGTGGAGGAGGAGGTGGAGGAGGTGGAAGGTGGAGTAGGAGGGTGGAGGAGGTGGAGGAGGAGGTGAAGGAGGTAGAGAAGGAGGAGGTGGAGGAGTAGGAGGGTGGAGGTGGAGGAGGGTGGAGGAGAAGGAAGGTGGAGGAGGGTGGAGGAGAAGGAAGGTGGAGGTGGAGGAGGGTGGAGGAGAAGGGATGGTGAGGGTGGCAGTGAGCACATGGCCAGCTCTGGTTAACTCCGAGTTGGGTTGAGTGGCGCTGCCGCCTTCACGGGACGCGCTGCTGCTGCTGCTGCTTCTGCTGCTGCTGCTTCTGCTGCTGCTGCTTCTGCTGATGCTGCTGCTGCGGCTTCTGCTGCTGCTGCTGCTTCTGCTGCTACTGCTTCTGCTGCTGCTGCTGCTGCGCCTGCTGCTGCGGCGTGGAAGCTGCCACCGCGAAGCGCCAACGCTTCGAGCTCGCCTCAAAAGTGCACCTGGCCTGGCACAATCTCGCGCGGTCATTGTAGCCGCCGTTAAATTGTTAGTGGCGGTGGTGGTGGCGGTGGCGGTGGCTTTGGTGTTGCTGCTGCTGATGGTGGTGCTGCTGATGATGGTGCTGCTGCTGATGGTGCTGCTGATGATGTTGCTGCTGATAATGTTGCTGCTGCTGTTGATGGTGCTGCTGCTGTTGATGATGGTGCTGTTGATGATGGTGCTGATGATGATGGTGCTGCTGATGATGGTGCTGCTGCTGATGATGGTGCTGCTGCTGTTGATGATGGTGCTGATGATGTTGTTGCTGCTGTTGATGATGGTGCTGCTGCTGTTGATGATGGTGCTGCTGATGACGGTGCCGCTGATGATGTTGCTGATGATGATGATGGTGGTGGTGGTACTGGCCGTGCCGATCGTGGTACCGGAGGCTGTGTTGATGGAAGTGCTGCTGCTGCTGCTGATGCCGCTGGTGGTGATGTTACTGCTGATGATGCTCTTGCTAAAACTGCTGATTCGGATGCTCGTGGCGCGAAGCGTGAGTTCAATGTGGGACCACAACTCGAGGGGAGGGGGGGTGGGGGGGGTGGGGGGGCGGGCGTCAGTGGTTGGACCGAATGGGGGGGGGGCAGGGAGGAGGAAGAGAAGGGGTAGGAGGAAGTTTGAGTTGAAGGGAGCAGGGGTAGGGGGGTGGGAGGGATGGATTTGGGGTTGGAGGGTGCAGGGCTTGGGTTGGCAGTGATAGGGATGGAAGCGGTGGTGGGAGCGGTTAGGAACCGGGGGGATCAGACGTAGTGGTGGGGAAGGATCAGGGATCAGGGTGGGGGAGGAGGGGGGAGATGCTCGTTACCACCACATCGTGCGATCACCAATGGAGATCATCGTTCCCGAGGGGAACCACAATGGGAATTTGCAATAACAACAAGAACTATTGGCTTAACGCGTAGGCAACAACAACTATTGTTATAATTCACGACGACTACTACTACTAATCATCATCATCATCATGTACCAATAGAGTCGTGCAGCAGAGCCACACTGAAGTCGTACGGCTCTCGTTCAGGAGGGCCCTGCTGCTACTGCTCCTGCTGCTGTTGCTGGTGCTGTTGCTGCTGCTGCTGCTGCTACTGCTGTTGCTGCTATTGCTGCTGCTGTTGCTGCTACTGCTGCTGCTGTTGCTGGTGCTGTTGCTGCTGCTACTGCTGCTGCTGCTGTTGCTGCTACTGCTGCTGCTGTTGCTGGTGCTGTTGCTGCTGCTGCTGCTGCTACTGCTGTTGCTGCTATTGCTGCTGCTGTTGCTGCTACTGCTGCTGCTGTTGCTGGTGCTGTTGCTGCTGCTGCTGCTGCTACTGCTGCTGCTGTTGCTGGTGCTGTTGCTGCTGCTGCTGCTACTGCTGTTGCTGCTATTGCTGCTGCTGTTGCTGCTACTGCTGCTGCTGTTGCTGGTGCTGTTGCTGCTGCTGCTGCTGCTACTGCTGTTGCTGCTGCTGCTGTTGCTGCTACTGCTGCTACTGTTGTTGCTGCTGCTGCTGCTGCTGCTATTGCTGTTGCTGCTATTGCTGCTGCTGTTGCTGCTACTGCTGCTGCTGTTGCTGGTGCTGTTGCTGCTGCTGCTGCTGCTACTGCTGTTGCTGCTGCTGCTGTTGCTGCTGCTCCTGCTGCTGCTACTGCTGCTACTGCTGCTACTGTTGTTGCTGCTACTGCTGCTGCTGCTATTGCTGGTGCTGCTGCTGCTCCTGCTGCTGCTGTTACAGCTGGTGCTGCTGCTCCTGCTGCTGTTACAGCTGGTGCTGCTGCTGCTCCTGCTGCTGTTGCTGCTGCTGCTACTGCTGCCACAGCTGGTGCTGCTGCTCCTGCTGCTGCTGCTACTGCTGCTACAGCTGGTGCTGCTGCTCCTGCTGCTGCTGCTACAGCTGGTGCTGCCATCGTGCGCAAGAATGAAACATATTGTGAGGACGTGTTTTTCTTCTGTTTTAATTCGAGAGAGCGAGCGAGCGAGAGAGACGCTATGGGTAAGAACACGAGACGTCATAACGAATGGGTTTGCAATCGCGGTAATAACGCACGGGACGCGCCGACGATGACACCGCTATAATTGCGGAACGTGAGAGAGATTTACAAATTACGATGACATCATTACGACGGAAATTGTAAAAATTAGAGAAAGCGAGTGGCGCGCGGATGTTGTTTGACTGTTCGTGGGGGGGGGGGCGGGGGGCGGTCGTGTATGGGTTAGCGCGCTACACCTCGCTACGAACCCGGCACACCCGAGTTCGATTCCCGCTCACGGCCACCAACACCGGGTGACGATTGTGTGAACCGCTCCCGGGCCTCCCCTAGGTCGACTCAGCCTCAAATGAGTAATCTGGTGCGATGTGTAGTAAACATCGCCACTGGGGAGACAAAGGCGGCCCGGCGTGGTGCTGGCCGCCGCCCACCCCCCTCGTGTGCCGTGCCGGCCTTCGTAGGTGCTACTCGCTAACAGCACTTGCCCCAACAGTGTGTTGAGGCTATACGGGGGGTCTTTGCCTTTGTTTGTTAGACTGTAACAGCCCCCCCCCACCCCCGCCTTCCTCCCCACTGTGTCAATCCACTGCTGGATGAAGGCCTCCTTGCCTGCGCTGCGTCCGTCACGGGGCTCAATTGACCATACTTCACCACGCTGGTCAGGTCAGCGCGTGTTGGTGGTGAAGGGAGGAAGGGACCAGATCGGTTCGGATCTCTCACTCGCAAGGGCGCCATGGTGGCTATGAGATGTTGACGACCTCGCCTGGTATACAGGAGGTCGTGAGTTCGATTCCTAGCTTGACGCCTGCTGCTGTATATTTGAAGTTTGCGTCTCTATCTCATAATCATCACGCGGTGGCTAGGAGATGTTAACTACCTCGCCTGGTATACAGGAGGTCGTGGGTTCGATCCCGACCACTGACGCCTGCTGTATATTTGGAGTTTGCGTGTCTCTCTCATCATCATCACGGTGGCTAGGAGATGTTAACTACCTCGCCTGGTATACAGGAGGTCGTGGGTTCGATCCCGACCACTGACGCCTGCTGTATATTTGGAGTTTGCGTGTCTCTCTCATCATCATCACGGTGGCTAGGAGATGTTAACTACCTCGCCTGGTATACAGGAGGTCGTGGGTTCGATCCCGACCACTGACGCCTGCTGCTGTATATTTGTAGTTCGCGTGTTTCTCTCCGTGGTCAACACCACGGGTTTAGAGTAATTGGCTGCCGCTATAAATGTCCACGTGATAAGCCACTTCGTTGAGCGATCATTTGTGGGCAGGTGGCTTCTGAAGAATAACTATGTAGCTCTATGGGCCTCACGTGGTAAAATAACAAAACAAAAATTAGTTTCAACTTATTGCAGCCGTGGGCCGGAATCGAACTCAGGTTAACCGCCGCTAACCACTGGGCCTCCCACTTCATCGCAAAGTTAAAATACAAATATAATTCTGAATGTTTCACGGTATTTAAATGTCACAGTTATTCTTGCGAATTAAATGAGCATTGAGGCATTGGTGCTCATAAGCTTGTGTATAGGCCTGCAGAGCCATCGGTGGAAATTCCACATTCCGACGGCGAGAGCGAGTCCATCCGAAGGACAAATGATTTGGTGAAGCTGTCTCTGCTGCGTTGGCAGCAGTGGACAATCAACAACAGCAACAACAAACGCAACACATTCAACAACAACAAGACTACATGGCCTATCAATAAATATATAATCGGCGACGTTTCGGGCAATGACCCATCTTCACGACACCTCCAACCTGATCTACCGTGGCACTCTTGTTGACGAGTGTGTTGATTTTCTTCTTTTTTTATATCCATACGACAACCGCCGTAGACTTCTCTCTCACCACACACACACAAACAACGTGGTACCTATTTTATCGACCGCCGGAGCACCGAGGGATGATGGGCCGAGTCAACAAGGGCGCGGTGTCAATGGGTAACCGCGCGTGCTCGTTCTCGGAGGCACGGTAGCGTGGCGCTCTTTAGCCAAAACTAAAAAAAAAAACTCAAGTGTTTAGCTTCGCGTTTGATTAAATTAAAGCAATTAAATTAACATAAATTAATTCACGTGGAAATTCTCCCCCTCCTCCCCCACACCCTCCCCCCCCCCTCTCCTGGAATCTTAAGCAACATAATTCATTAGGGTGCTATAAAAATGCAGATTTTGTTCATTTTTATATTTAAAAAAAGAATGTATGTATGTAAAGCGCGACCTTCCACTATATTCCGCAGCGTGACATTATTTAGCAATTAGTTATTACACTCGTAAATTACAACTGTGGTCCGGTATTGTTGTGGTGGTTGTGGTTGTGGTGGTTGTTGTGATGTTGTCGTTGTTGTGTTGCGGGGTCGGTTGGCGGGGGGGGGAGGTGCTAGTGCGTCCCCCTCTTTTGTTGCGCGCAAGATGTTTCGCGGTTCGAACCCAGCGGCCCGCCCTGGTTAATCACTGCGGCGTGTTATTAATTAACTAATTAACCCCCCCTCCTCCTCCTTCTCGACAAAAACAATACTCCGCGTGGACATCTGCTTTCACATAGGACGTTAAAGATCCCGTGACGGACCCAACAAGGAACCTCTTCACTATCTCTCCCCCAGTGAACCTCTTCACTATCTCTCCCCCAGTGGGCATTGATTCTGAAAAGCATTCACGAGGGCATTTAGGCACCCCCCCCCACCCCCACCATCGCCTGTTGTGTCCATCTGTTCGGGGAATCGAGCGTTCTCCCCTCGCGCAAGCCGTGGGGTTTCTCCAGGTGCCCCGGTTACCCGCCGCACTGAATCACTCATTAGTCATCTAAAAACATCTGAAAAATGTAGAGGATCGCAGAGCTTCGGGGAGGCCCAGGAGCCGTTGACGATAATCGCCACTGGTGTTGCTTTGCCGTGAGCTGGAATTCGAACTCGGGGGGGGGGGGGGGGGTGGGGTCGTAGCAAAGCGCGCTAACCGCTGCACCACCGCTCCCCACACGGTCTAAGAAGACACGCATTCATCCGAACGTGCACACGGCACGTGTTTATAATATACTGCAAATTGCTGCGCGTTGTGCATACAGGCCCGCGTGCTGTGTGTGTGTATTATGTGTGGGAGAATATCATTCCAGATGAAAATGTACTTCGCGCTCTATAACATACTGGCAGTGTGTGCGATGTCTTGTGTGTGTGTGTGTCTGAGTGTGTGTGTGTGTCTATGTGTGTGTGTGTCTGTGTGTGTGTCTGTGTGTGTGTGTCTGTGTGTATTTGGGGAGCGGTGGTGTAGCGGTTAGCGCTACGCTGCGCTACGAACCGGGCGACACGGGTTCGATTCCCGCTCACGGCCAACACCAGTGACGATTATCTGAACCGGTCTCGGGTCTCCCCTAGGTCGACTCAGCCTCAAATGAGTACCTGGCGCGGTGTGTAAATATCGCCACTAGGGAGGCAAAGGCGGTCGGGCGTGGTGCTGGCCACCCACCCCCTCGTGTGCCGTGCCGGCCTTCATAGGTGCTCGCTAACAGCACTTGCCCCAACAGTCTAAGGCTACACGGGGAGCGGCAGTGTCGTGGTTAGCGCTACGCTGCGCTAGGGAACCCGGCGACCCGAGTTCAATTCCGGCTAATTTGTCGCGTGCAGAATTACATTTGGGTCGACTCAGCCTCAAATGAGTGCCTCGTGAGATGTGTTAACATTGCGTGGTGCTGACTACCCAGCCCCCTCGTGTGCCGAGCAAGCCTCCTTCATAGGCGCTGTTCGCAAGCAGCGCTTGCCCCAACATCATTTGAAGGCTACACGGGCGATCTTTGTGTTTGTCCGAGTTTGTATAGTGTGCGACCGTGTGCATGTCGGTGTGTGCGAGTATCTGCCGCGGTGCGTACGCATTCTAAATTAAGGAAGACAAAGGCGGTCCGGCGTCGCACTGGCCCACACTATCACCACCACGTGTTGGATGCACGCCATGAGCACTTGCCGGCAACAGCCTGCGCAGGCTATCGGGGGGCTTTGTCTTTGTGTGTGTGTGTATATATACGGCGTGTGGGTGTGTATGTATTAACTCATAGAATCCCATTAAACCTGGCCTTTAATTTGCACTGACGTAATGATCTGTCGGCAGATGCAACACGAAAACAAACAGAATAAAAAGATAGTAAATTAGAAAATAAATAAACAATTAGAGACCTCGCTTCTCGCACGACCCCAAACTCACCCCCCTCCCTCCCTCCCCCCGTGCTTCCCCCTCCCTTTCGCCCCCACCCCTGTCACCGTATTGTCCGGATTAAAAGACGCACTGCCCCTCCCAACACATTTTCAAGGCGGGATGCGTCTTATAGTCCGGTCGCTGTGTGCGTGTGTGTGGGACCAGGAAATGTTGTTGTTTGACCTCACTGACGCACGATCGCGGTGCGTCTTATAATCCGGTGCGTCTTATAATCCGGTCGCTGTGTGCGTGGGGACCAGGAAACTTTGTTGTGTAGCCTCACTGACGCCCGCCCGGTCGTACGATCACGGTGCGTCTTACTTTCCGGTACATTGCGGCAATCCCTCCCGCGCGTGGGCACGAACCGCCCCTTCCCGCTATCATCGTCATCATCATCATGTTCAATCCACTGCTGGATGAAATCCCCCCCCACACCCTCTCCCCTCCCTCCCCCCCATGCCGTTGCATACTCGAGAGCTGAGTTCGTCACCCAATGAGGACGAGAGAAGGGGAGGAGGAGGGGGGGGGGACGGGGAGCCGGGGGCGAGAAATATTTTTTTTCCGGAGCGCAGCCCGCGGACACTCCAGCTGACATCGAGATCCATTTCATAGACGCGGGGTCCGCACGACGACGCCCTCTCTCTCGCCCCCCCACCCCCGATGTTCCAGTGCCCCCCCCCGCCACCACCCCCCCCTCTCACCTTAATTGTGTTGTCAACCTCAGCACAGGGAGAGAACCCAGAAGGGGGTCGCGTTAATCAGGGACAGTCTCGGGGAGTGCGGGAGAAGGTGGAGAGAGCGGTGGGGGGAGTGGTGGAGAGTGTGGTGGAGAGTGGTGGAGAGTGTGGTGGAGAGGGGTGGGGAGTGGTGGAGAGTGGTGGGGAGTGGTGGAGAGTGGTGGGGAGTGGTGGGGAGTGGTGGAGAGTGTGGTGAAGAGTGTGGTGGAGAGTGGTGGAGAGTGGTGGGGAGTGGTGGAGAGTGGTGGAGAGAGTGGTGGGGAGTGGTGGGGAGAGTGGTGGGGAGTGGTGGGGAGAGTGGTGGTGAGTGGTGGGGAGAGTGGTGGGGAGTGGTGGGGAGTGGTGGAGAGTGTGGTGGAGAGTGGTGGGGAGTGGTTGAGAGTGGTGGGGAGTGGTGGTGGAGAGTGGTGGAGAGTGGTGGTGGAGAGTGGTGGAGAGTGGTGGAGAGTGGTGGAGTGAGTGGTGGAGTGTGGCGGAGAGTGGTGGAGTGTGGCGGAGAGTTGTGGAGTGTGTGGTGGAGAGCGGTAGTGTAGTGGTTATCGCACTGCGTCGCTATGAACCCGGCAACCCGAGTTCGATTCCCGCTCACGGCCAACACCAGAGACGATTATCTTAACCGGTCCTGGTCCTCCTCCCCTAGGTCGACTCAGCCTCAAATGAGAGTACCTGGTGCGGTGTGTCTACATCGCCACTTGGGAGACAAAGGCGGCCGGGCGTGGTGTCGGCCACCCACCCCCTCGTGTTGCCGTGCCGGCCTTCATAGGTGCTCACTAACAGCACTTGCCCCAACAGTCTGTTACAGGCTACACGGGGGACCTTTGTCCACGTGGTAGCACAGTGGTCAGTGCACCACGTGGCCATGAACCTGGCGACTCGGGTTCGAATTCCCGGTGGTGGCTCGCACCAGAGGCGAGTGGTTATCTGAACACCGGTCGTGGGCATCTCCTAGGTGGACTGAGCCGTAAAAAAGCAACATGTAAACCCGGTGCAAAACGTGCGTGCAACACATTGGCGCTGGGGATACACAGAGGGTGGTCAGGCGTGGTTCCGCCGCGGGCGTTATTAGAGACTCTATAAATTATTGAACTAAACTTATTTTTTATTGCTTTATTGCTCCCATTCAGAAGCGGCCTGGGCCCCAAATGATAGCGCAACGAAGTGTCTCGTCGCCATCGTTGTGGAATTTATCGTCGTAGCCAAATGCTCTGAACGCGTGACGTCGATTCGAAATGTGGTTGGAAAAAACCGGAGGACCCGGAGAAAAAAAATTCACGCGACCACGGGGAGAGAGAGAGACGCCGCAAACTCAAAATATACAGCAGCAGCAGCAGGCGTCAGGGTCGGGATCGAGACCACGACCTCCTGTGTACCAGGCGAGGTAGTCAACATCTCGTAGCCACCGTGATGATGATGAGAGAGAGAGAGAGACACCGCAAACTCAAAATATACAGCAGCAGGCGTCAGGGTCAGGATCGAGACCACGAGCTCCTGTAGACCAGGCGAGGTAGTCAACATCGCCTAGCCACCGTGATGATGATGACAGAGAGATGCAAACTCTAAATATACAGCAGCAGGCGTCAGGGTCGGGATCGAGACCACGACCTCCTGGACACCAGGCGAGGTAGTCAACATCTCCTAGCCACCGTGATGATGATGACAGAGAGATGCAAACTCTAAATATACAGCAGCAGGCGTCAGGGTCGGGATCGAGACCACGACCTCCTGGACACCAGGCGAGGTAGTCAGCATCTCCTAGCCGCCGCAGCACCACACAAAAGCACACGAGTTGGGATGTCCCTCCGATGAACTCCACATGCTGCTCAATCTTGATCGAGTGCAGGCTGTAGTTACCCACACCGTGGAGCCGACATGAGGCTTTTACTGAGCTCTTCATGAGCCAATTTCCTCCTGCACGGTATCCGTGCCGCAGCCTGCGCCCACAGGGTCACTGTGGATTTTTGTGAGTCTACGGGTCTCTGTGTGAGTCTGGGTCTCTGTGTGAGTCTGGGTCTCTGTGTAAGAATATGGGTCTCTATGTGAGTCTGCGGGTCTCTATGTGAGTCTGCGGGTCTCTATGTGAGTCTATAGGTCTCTATGTGAGTCTGTGGGTCTCGATGTGAGTCTGCAGGTCTCTACGTGAGTCTATGGGTCTTTATGTGAGTCTGTGGGTCTCTATGTGAGTCTGCGGGTCTCTATGTGAGTCTGCGGGTCTCTATGTGAGTCTGTGGGTCTCTATGTGAGTCTGCGGGTCTCTATGTGAGTCTATGGGTCTCTATGTGAGTCTGTGGGGGTCTCTACATGAGTCTATGGGTCTCTGTATGATGTAGACATGCACCATTCGCCCAAAGGAGGCGATATTGAACACTTCACTTAGCCATTTTTTCCTGCACGGTATCCGTGCCGGCAGTCCTCTGCATTGATATTATTTAGATTATTTTGCCGCTATAAATGTCCACACGATGAGCCGCTTTGTTGAGCTGTCATCTGTGGCCAGGTCGCTTCTGAAAAACAAGCGAATACTTAATACCTCGCTGGGCTTCACCTGGTGTGATGGGGATGGGTTCTGTTTTATTTGTGTATGTGTTTGGGTGATTTGTTTACCTTTTGTGTGCACTTAGCACTACCGTTGTGTTTCTTGTTGTTGTTGTTGTACTCTTTGTTGTTGTAACGTTCTTACCCGCTCCTGCTGGGGCATCCGCGCGCGCAAAAAAAACGCTTCATAGCTCATCGGATTCTGATCAATCGGCGCTCGCGGACGAGAGACGGGGAGGGCGACTCGCTCGCTCGCTCGGCGCGTGCGAGTCGCCGTGCTGCTCATCGCGGGGTCGTGGGCACGCGGGGTAGTGGTGGTGGGTGGTGGTGGTGGGTGGTGGTGGTGGTGGGTGGGTGGGTGGGTGGGTGGTGGTGTGTGGTGGTGGTGGTGGGCGGCTGGGGGAGGATTATAGCGTTGTCGGGGCCCGGCTCGCGTTTAGAATGCGCGCACACGCAGCGAGTCCCACTAATTAACTGGCACATGCTCACGCACGCGCACAAAGACAAAGACCCTCCTGCCCCCCCCCCTGCTCCCCCCCCCTGCCCCCCCCCCCGCGTCGTACGGCCTTCAGCAGACTGTTAGGGGGGGGGGTGCACGTTGCTGAACGCGAGCAGCACCACACGCCGTCACGCACGAGGGCGTGGTGTGTGAACAGCGTCACGCGCGCCCCGGTCCGCCTTTGTATTCCCAGCGCCAGGTAACTCTCGGTTTGAGGCCGAGTCGACCTAGAGAGGGAGCGAGGGGTGGAGAGGGGGGGGGGTGAGGCCCAGGAGCTGTTCAGATACTCGTCACCGATGTTGTTCAGTGAGCTGGCAAGCGAACCTCGGGGACCACTGCCGGACTTCGAATCGCAGTGGGCTAAGCACTCCGCCACCGCTCCCCCATACATGAAACTACACACACGCACGCGCACGGGCGCGCGCAATCACCGCCGAGGTTTGGCATCTTGCCGTCTCATCTGGGGTGGAGCATCCAGTTGCTACCTCGCTGCTGCGCTGAGCGTAATTCAACGTGAAGCAGTGTCGCCTCCGTGTCACTCTCGTATCGCTGCTCGCTTCGTTACAGTTCCACGTGGACGTTTCGACTTCTCTGCCAATGTTGACGGCTCAGTCTGCCGTACGCCCTGTGTTCGTCTCATTCACCACTGTGGTCCACAACCACCTCCACCACTGCAGGCAACAATAACTCACTCACTTACACACTGACTTACTCATCCACCCACTCACCCACTCACCCATTCACCCACCCACTCAACCACCCACTCACTCGCTCATCCACCCACTCACGCACTTACTCACCCACTCAACCACCGACTTACACACCCACTCACTCACCCATCCACTTATCCACCCATCCACGCACTCACTCACACACTGAATTACTCATCCACCCACTCACCCATTCACCCACCCACTCAACCACCCACTCCCTCGCTCATCCACCCACTCACGCACTTACTCACCCACTCAACCACCGACTCACACACCCACTCACTCACTCACCCAACCACATACCCATCTACCCACCCACTCACTCACCCATTCACCCACTCACTTATCCACCCATCCATGCACTCAGTCACACACTGACTTACTCATCCACCCACCAACCTACTCACTCACTCACCGACCCACCCACTTATTCAGCACACTGCAGGTCACACCACTTATCTCTCTGCTTATCCTCTCCTACCGCCATCATCACCACCATCATCGTCGTCTCTTTTCAGTCCCCAAACTCTCACAACAACAACAATTGCAACAACAACCTCTTTCAAGTGAAGAAACTCTTTCCGAACGCACAACTTTGGCACGGTATAATCAACGTTTTTGGGTTTAGATCGCGTTATTTATAAATGTCTCGTAACCCTCCACCACCCGACACGGCCAATTAGTAAAAAATTAACCCGTAAAAACAAAATTTTTCACTATAAATCCTTTATATGCGTGGCATCGGTTTTATCTTATTATTCATTTCTGTTTTTCTTGAGAAAAAGTTTCATTTTTATCACATTGGTATTTTAAATTAAATATGAAAAAAAAAATCCTAAAAAGTGGAAAATTTTGGAAAAAATTTTTCACGAAAATAAATTGTCACGCACAACGAGTCTGTGTGCAAAATGTCAGCTCGATTGGATCACGGGAAGTGGGTTAAAAAACGACCGAAAGATTTGCACGGTCGTAAGCGCGCAAGCAAGCAAGCAAGTGAACTTAATATAAAGGATTTAAAAAGTGTCACGTTGACAAAAGACAAATAATTCACTGCTTTAGCCCACCGGTGTGTTGAAGCGTGAAACCACAACATTTACAATTTTTGAGTAGTACGACGTTTCGCTGGTAATTGCATCCAGCATCATCGGGCAATTCGCCAGCGAAACGTCGTGCTACTCAAAAATTGTAAATGTTGTGGTTTCACGCTCCAACACACCGGTGGGCTAAAGCAGTGAACTATTTGTCTCTTGTCAACGTGACACTTTTTTACTGATTGGCCGTGTCGGGTGGTGGAGGGTTACGACACATTTATAAATAACGCGATCTAAACCCAAAAACGTTGATTATGAAGAAGACAACAACAACGACGACGACAACAACGACCCCTCCAACATGAACCTCGTTTCTGGTCTGGTCGGGAACTCGCTCCTCTCTCTGAGCCCTCATGAGGATGGCGGGGTGGTGGGGGGGGGGGTGATGAGAGGGGTGGGGGGGTGGAGGGTGATGAGAGGGGTGGGGGGTGGAGACAAGTTGGGGGGGAGGGGGGGAACGCACGCACCTGGGTCCTATATTTAAATGACGCGAGATTATGTTCGTGACATTCGTGAATTCAAAATAAAACGTCGTTCTTCTTGAGC
>NC_136309.1:5012942-5114609 GCF_964198595.1 Lampetra fluviatilis | reverse complement strand
CCCCATCTGCAATTAGCTCATGAATGCTTTCTCTGCTGGCATTGTACGGAGTGGGGGGCGGGGACGATACTTAGCATGAGAAAGGCTGGGGGGGCTGGGCTGGGGGGGGGGTGCAGTGGGGAGGGGGGCAGTGGAGGGGGGGGTCAAATGGGGGGCCCGGTTAGGATCGGGGAGGGGTAGGGGCTGAGGAAGGATATTGTGGGGGGGGGGAAGGTTTTGGTTATGATAGAGGGGGCGGGGGGGAGGATATTGGGGGGCCGATTAGGATAGGACAGATGGGAAGGATCTTGGGGGGGGGCGGTTAGGGGAGGGGGGGGAAATCTTGGGGGGGGGCGGTTAGGGGAGGGGGGGGAAATCTTGGGGGGGGGGCGGTTAGGGGAGGGGGGGAGGATCTTGGGGGGGGGGGCGGTTAGGGGAGGATCTTGGTGGGGGGGCGGTTAGGGGAGGTGGGGGAAATCTTGGGGGGGGGGGGCGGTTAGGGGAGGGGGGGGAAATCTTGGGGGGGGGGCGGTTAGGGGAGGGGGGGAGGATCTTGGGGGGGGGCGGTTAGGGGAGGGGGGGGGAAATCTTGGGGGGGGGCGGTTAGGGGAGGGGGGGGGAAATCTTGGGGGGGGGGGGCGGTTAGGGGAGGGGGGAGGATCTTGGGGGGGGCGGTTAGGGGAGGGGGGCAGGATCTTGGGGGGGGGGGCGGTTAGGGGAGGGGGCGAGGATCTTGGTGGGGGAGCGGTTAGGGGAGGATCTTGGGGGGGGCGGTTAGGGGAGGATCTTGGGGGGGGCGGTTAGGGGAGGGGGGGAGGATCTTGGGGGGGGGCGGTTAGGGGAGGGGGGGAGGATCTTGGGGGGGGCGGTTCGGGGAGGGGGGGAGGATCTTGGGGGGGGCGGTTAGGGGAGGGGGGGTGGATCTTGGGGGGGGGGGGCGGTTAGGGGAGGGGGGGTGGATCTTGGGGGGGGGCGGTTAGGGGAGGGGGGGGAGGATCTTAGGGGGGGGGCGGTTAGGATTGGAAAGTCTGGGAGAGGGGTAGAAGGAGAAGGGGGGCGAGATAGGGGGTAGTGGGGTGAGGGGGGGCTGGCTGCTTGGCATAGGGAATGGAGAGAGGGGTGGCTGGGGGGGGGGTATTTGGGGGCTACGGCTGATAGAGGGGCGGGGTAGGATAGGCAAGTCTGGGAGTGCCGTAGTTTTTGGGGGGGGGGGGTGGAAGTGGGGGGATGAATTAGTAGGGCGGGGTGGGGGGCGTGTGAGGGTAGATAAGTCTATTTGGGGGGGGGGGGTGGAGTTGGAGTGGGGGGTGGGGATGAGTTCCCCGTTAAACACTCTCCTTTGTGTTGTTTAATCGCGAAAGGAATCACCCCCCCACACCCCCAAACGCGTTTTAATTTCCCGACGAAGGATGCGAGATCACGCGTGCGGGGCAAAGGGGGAGGGGAAACGGAGGGAGGGAGGGGGGGCGCCCCCATCCATTGCCCCCCCCCCCACACATCCGCCCCCCCCCCCCCTCGTTTGTCTTGGCACAGGTCGAGGAGGGCCGTGCGATCTCCCGTCGCGACGCCTTTGTCTCCCCGTGCGCCGCGCGCACACACAGACACACACAGACACACACACACAGACACACACAGACACACACACACAGACACATACACACACACAGACACACACACAAACACACACACAGACACACACACAGACACACACAGACACACACAGTGACACACACACATACACACACACACAGACACACACACAGACACACACACAGACATACACACAGACACACACACAGACACACACAGACACACTCACAGATGGCTCATGGGGAATTGATGGCCGAGGAGATGTTGGGGGGGGGGGGTCACGAGATGTTGGGGGGGGTGGGGGGGTCACGAGCCCCGGGCTGCGTTGGGAACAGCGCGTGATGAGGTGCTGATGAGGGTGGAGTGGGGGTGGAGTGTGTGAGTGTGAGTGAGGGGGGTGAGGGTGAGTGAGTGAGGGTGAGGGTGAGTGTGAGTGAGGTTGAGGGTGAGTGAGGGAGTGAGTGTGAGTGAGGGAGGGTGAGTGTGTTAGTGAGAGTGAGTGAGTGTGTGTGAATGGGTGAGTGAGGGTGAGTGAGTGAGTGAGGGTGAGTGAGGGTGAGTGAGTGAGGGTGGAGTGAGTGAGGGTGAGTGAGTGAGGGTGAGAGGGTGAGTGAGCGAGGGTGAGTGAGGGTGAGTGAGTGAGTGTGAGTGAGTGAGGGTGAGTGAGGGTGAGTGAGGGGGTGAGGGTGAGTGAGTGAGGGTGAGTGTGAGTGAGGGTGAGGGTGAGTGAGTGAGTGAGTGTGAGTGAGTGAGTGAGTGAGGGTGAGTGAGTGAGTGAGGGTGAGTGAGTGAGTGAGTGTGAGTGAGTGAGGGTGACTGAGTGTGAGTGAGTGAGTGAGGGTGAGTGAGTGGGTGAGTGTGAGTGAGTGAGGGTGAGTGAGTGGGTGAGGGTGAGTGTGAGTGAGGGTGAGTGAGTGTGAGTGAGTGAGTGAGGGTGAGTGTGAGTGAGTGAGTGAGGGTGAGTGAGTGGGTGAGTGTGAGTGAGTGTGAGTGAGTGGGTGAGGGTGAGTGAGGGTGAGGGTGAGTGAGTGAGGGTGAGTGAGTTGGTGAGGGTGAGCGTGAGTGAAGGTGAGTGACTGAGGGTGAGTGAGGGTGAGTGTGAGTGGGTGAGTGAGTGAGGGTGAGTGAGGGTGAGTGAGTGAGGGTGAGTGAGTGAGGGTGAGTGAGGGTGAGTGAGGGTGAGTCGGTGAGGGTGAGTGAGTGAGGGTGAGTGGGTGAGTGAGAGTGAGTGAGAGTGAGTGAGTGGGTGAGTGAGTGGGTGAGTGAGAGTGACATCTGTTCACACTTCTGCTGCATAGCGCGTCCCCACACAACGTGCGCGGTCTGCGTGTGTGTCTGTGTGTGTGTGTCTGTGTGTGTGTGTCTGTGTGTGTGTGTCTGTGTGTGTGTGTGTCTGTGTGTGTGTGTCTGTGTGTGTGTGTGTGTCTGTGTGTGTGTCTGTGTGTGTGTGTCTGTGTGTGTGTCTGTGTGTGTGTGTCTGTGTGTGTGTGTCTGTGTGTGTGTGTGTGTCTGTGTGTGTGTGTGTATGTGTGTGTGTGTCTGTGTGTGTGTGTGTGTGTCTGTGTATGTGTGTGTCTGTGTGTGTGTGTCTGTGTGTGTGTGTCTGTGTGTGTGTGTGTCTGTGTGTGTGTCTGTGTGTGTGTGTGTCTGTGTGTGTGTGTCTGTGTGTGTGTGTCTGTGTGTGTGTGTCTGTGTGTGTGTGTGTGTGTCTGTGTGTGTCTGTGTGTGTGTGTCTGTGTGTGTCTGTGTGTGTGTGTCTGTGTGTGTGTGTGTGTCTGTGTGTGTGTGTGTGTCTGTGTGTGTGTGTCTGTGTGTGTGTGTGTGTCTGTGTGTGTGTGTATGTGTCTGTGTGTCTGTGTATCTGTGTGTGTGTCTGTGTGTGTCTGACTGTGTGTGTGTCTGTGCGGAGACAGGGGAGCGGTAGTGTAGCGGTTAGCGCGCTGCGCTATGAACCTGGCGACACGAGTTCGATTCCAGCTCACGGCCAACACCAGTGACGATTATCTGAACCGGTCCCGGCCTCCCCTAGGTCGACTCAGCCTCAAATGAGTACCTGGTGAGGTGTGTAAACATCGTCACTGGGGAGACAAAGGCGGTCGGGCGTGGTGCTGGCCACCCACCCCCTCGTGTACCGTTCTGGCCTTCATAGGTGCTCGCTAGCAGCACTTGCCCCTACAGTCTGTTAAGGCTATACGGGGGATCTTTGTGTCTGTGCGTGTGTGTTTGTGTGTGTGTCTGTGTGTGTGTGTGTCTGTGTTTGTGTCTGTTTGTCTGTCTGTCTGTGTGTATCTGTCTGTGTGCGTGTCTGTGTGCGTGTCTGTGTGTGTGTATCTGTCTGTGTATCTGTGTGTGTGTCTGTGTGTGTCTGACTGTGTGTGTGTGTCTGACTGTGTGTGTCTGTCTGTGTATCTGTCTGTGTGTGTATCTGTCTGTGTGTGTATCTGTCTGTGTGTCTGACTGTGTGTGTATCTGTCTGTGTGTGTCTGACTGTGTGTGTGTCTGACTGTGTGTGTGTGTCTGTCTGTGTGTCTGTCTGTGTGTGTCTGACTGTGTGTCTGTCTGTGTGTCTGTGTGTGTGTCTGTGTGTGTATCTGTCTGTCTGTGTCTGTCTGTGTGTCTGTGTGTGTGTCTGACTGTGTGTCTGACTGTGTGTCTGACTGTGTGTCTGTCTGTGTGTCTGCGTGTGTATCTGTCTGTGTGTGTGTGTGTCTGTCTGTGTGTCTGTTTTTGTGTCTGTGTGTGTATCTGACTGTGTGTGTGTCTGCGTGTGTATCTGACTGCGTGTGTGTCTGTGTGTGTCTCGTGTGTATCTGTCTGTGTGTGTGTCTGTGTGTGTCTGTGTGTCTCTCTGTCTGTGTGTCTGACTGTGTGTCTGTCTGTGTGTCTGTTTTTGTGTCTGTGTGTATATCTGTCTGTGTGTGTGTCTGTGTGTGTGTCTGTGTGTCTCTCTGTCTGTGTGTCTGACTGTGTGTGTGTCTGTGTGTCTGCGTGTGTATCTGTCTGTGTGTGTGTCTGTTTTTGTGGGGCGCGGTTTGTGTACAGGTTCGCGCGCCGCGTAACGAACTCGGCCACCCGAGTTCGATACCCGCCCTCCATCTGTGTGTCCGCCTGTCCCTCCGTCCGCCTGTCCCTCCGTCTCCCTCCCCTATCCCCCCCCCGCGCTCACAGCCAGCCTCGCCCACTCGCTTAATTCCTCGCCGCCTGTGATCTCACCAATAGGGGGGCAGGGTAAGGGGGGGGGGGCTATCAAAGGCGAGAGACGCCCCCCCACCTACCCCTCCCCTCCACTTACCCCCGGCCCCCACCACCCCTCCATCCCAATCCACAATGGCAACTTTCACACCTCCCCGACCCTGTAACATCACGCACGGCCCCAAATCTCACCCCCCCCACCCCCAATTGTTACAGCCCCCACCCACTACTCCCTCCACCCCCCACCCACCACCCCCACCACCCCTCCCTGCCACCCCCCCCCGCCCCGCCCCCCACCGCCTCCTCTACCCCCTCGCTCATCTCCCATACGGCGCGCAAACTCTGAGCCGAGTGATTTTTAAATCCTTTATATTAAGTTCGCCTGCTTGCTTGCTTGCGTGCTTGCTTGCTTGCTTAGGACGGTGCAAATCTTTCGGTCGTTTTTTAACCCACTTCCCGTGATCCAATCGAGCTGACATTTTGCACACAGACTCGTTGTGCCAGACAATTATTGTTCGTGATTTTACACTTTTTAGGCAAAAAAATGTATTTTACATATATTCAAATAGAACGCATTCATGGCTTTGGCTGAACGTCAGAGTGTAAGAGCCCAGAGCGTAACCCCTCCACAGGCCGTGGCGGAGTAGCGCAGTTGGTAGCGCCCTCGCTTCCCATGCCAAAGGTCGCGGGATCGATCTGTGTAGCTACTTGTGCTACATGTGAAGCTGCTTGTGCTACATGTGTAGCTACTTGTGCTACATGTGTAGCTACTTGTGCTACATGTGTAGCTACTTGTGCTACATGTGTAGCTACTTGTGCTACATGTGTAGCTACTTGTGCTACTAGGATCATCTGGCACCGTGTTCGGCATTGAAGCGGTGATCGCGCTGCGCTATGAACCTGGCGACCCGAGTTCAATTCCCGCTCACGGCCACCAACGCCGCTGAAACCTCCCCTAAGTTGACTCAGCCTCAAACGAGTACCCGGTACGGGGTGTAGTAAACATCGCCACTGGGGAGACAAAGGCGGTCGGGCGTGGTGCTGGCCACCCACCACCCCCTCGTGTGACCTTCCAGCCTTCCTAGGTGCTGCTCGCTAACAGCACTTGCCCCAACAGTCTGTTAAGGTTATACGGGACATCTTTGTCTTTAATGTTGTCTTGGTAGGCATGGGCTATGCGTGTGTGTGTGTATCACACGAGCTCTCCACACACAATCTTACCCAGTGGTATTGTGTTTAAACAATGAAGGAAGCCAACTTCTGGACCGGTTTCGGCCTTTCTGGGTCTCAACAGCACGCTGCTGAGTTTCATTCCTTGGCAAGCGCACTCCGTCTAAACTGTGGGTCCCCCGATGAAATGCAAATATCGCCTCTAACCTCTAACAGACTAAACTAAAACTAAACTATTTATTTGTATTTCGATTTAAAGCTTTCGTGACTGCAGGGATTCATCTTCTTGGTTCTTTCGGTAAAGTCACGTAGAAGGGAAGTAATAAAATAATACAAATAAAACATAATAAAATAATTCTCACGACGTTTCGGCCACAACGCAAGCAGCCGTCCTCAGGTGAAGAAATAGGTCTGTCGATAAGACAGCTTGCGTTGTGGCCGAAACGTCGTGAGAATTATTTTATTATGTTTTATTTTTATTATTTTATTATGTTTTATTTTTATTATTTTATTACTTCTATTTATTTGTATTTTAACACGTAAGGCCCACCGAGCCACAAATGAGAGCGCAACGCAGTGACTCGTCACCATCTCGTGGACATTTATCGCAGCCGAAACACTTCTACACGCGTGACGCTCATTCTGAACGTGGAGGAGGAGGGGGGGAAAAGAAACCGGAGGACCCGGAGAAAAATCCACGCGACCACGAGGAGAGAGAGACACGCAAACTCCAAATATACAGCAGGCGTCTGGATCGAACCCACGAACCTCATGTATAGCAGGCGATGGAGTTAACATCTCCTAGCCACCGCGTAGACTGTTGGGGCAGCGTGCTGTTAGCGAGCACCTGTTAAGGCCGAAACGTCGCTCGCGATAAGGAGGGTTGTGTGGCCAGATCCATTACCGTCACCAGGGCCCATGATCGATGTCTGATAACGGTTACCGGTTTGTTCTTGTTCTGCAGTTATCGTTCGACAACGCTCGTGGCGAGTGTAGATTAGTTCGGACCGGTACTGCGTTACACCGCGGTAGCATTACATTTGCTCTTGTTGCAAATGTGCCATGAAGAAGGGCCATTGTCTGAAACGTCGCCTGGTATTTATTTATATATTTCATCATGTTAAAGCCACGCGGTGTTGTGACTTGTGAGCCAGCGTGTTGAAGTCCCCGTCAAGAATCAACCGTTATGCCGGCGAAGGCCCCTAGTGCGAAACGTTGGCGCCATCTAGCGGTTCGACTTTGCCAAGCTCGGCCCGGCGAGGCGCTCTCCTGCTGTGCCTCTCAGGGGGCAGGTTCGTTTAAACGGTAACCGTAAACCGGTAACCGTAAACAGGCAACGGGTAGCCGTAAACCGTGAACCTGGTGCCGTCTTCACAATCGATTACGGGTTAAAGCGCAGCCCCTGCAAACACTTGCTCGCTCACGCTGCTTCCAACTCGAGCCGAACTCGAGGGCGGGTATTTGGCCTACTCTTCCCACGTTCACGGGACGAGTCGGGAGTAGTTGGACGTACCAGCATTTTACCCTTCCACGTCATTTTTGTAAAATATATAACGTCCAGCAAATCGGTAACCGATGTTATTATATTTGACCGGTCTCTAAACCCACGCTCCCAATTCGTTTTCCCGAGGCTCCTGCCGATGTCGCCGCCGCTGCTGCTGCTGCTGCTTTAATGCCAATTGAGTAATTTGCAGGTATTCTTAACAGCATTGCGATGTTTGTGCCTCTATGCTAAGGCGAGACGCGGGGGGGGATCTTTTTCGTTGTTTTTTACCCTTTTATCTGGCAACAAAACTGACACCTTTTTACAAGGAGTCATGTTTGCATAGACCACAATACCTGCAGTCATAATGCAAACAAAAGACATAACTCTGATAATGTATGCACTGTCCTTGAAGTTGATTGGTCCACACCCGAGACAGCTTTCCTTAGAGCCTAGTCTCACACGGTGTTGGACCAGATGACGCCAAAAGGCGCATTATGACTGCAGGTATTGTGGTCTATGCAAACATGACTCCTTGTAAAAAAAAGGTGTCAGTTTTGTTGGCAGATAAAAGGGTAAAAAAACAATTATCATATTTTTTTACTGGAAAATAAGGTTCCAATGGGGATCTTTGTCGTTGAGTCTCTGCGCGTGTGTTGAGTCGTGAGCGCTAGTGGTCCGCTCCGAACCCGGCAGAGACCCGGGAGGTGACCCCCACTCTGTACATCGCCACCACACGCGGCCTCCTGCCCCGCCGTGAGACGGCCCTTCTTGCAAACCCCCCGGGTTGCAAGTCGAATCATGCGCTCGCTGTCATGCCGCGGCCGCATGACGTTTTGCACGCAATTTTTCAACGTGTGTCGATACGGCAACACTGCATCGTAAATAACAATACAAAACAATAATCTGGCTGTGACCGGTCCCACTTGATGACGGACCCTTGTGTTGCCTCCGAAACGTCGTGATTTTATTGTTCTATTTTTATTAATTTTAATTTCATTTTTTACCTACGTGACTTTACTCCACTACTTACGAACGAGTTAGGCTCCAGAGGTGACTCTGTTCGTAAGTCGATTTGTTCGTAAGTCCAACTTTACTCCCGTCGATTCCAAACGCGCTGTACTGCGTCTACACTAAACACGGGGAATGACTTTAAAAGCTGTTTAATCTCTATATTTGAAGCTTTCGTGACTGCAAGGATTCATACTCTTGGGTTTTTTTCGGTAAAGTCACGTAGGGAAAAATAAATAATAACAATAATAGAAATTATAATAGAAATAAAATAATAAATCACGACGTTTCGGAGGCAACACAAGTCTCCGTCATCAGGTGGGACCGTCACAGCTAAATTTACTCACTTGATACAGTAAATTTGAGCTGTGACGGCCCCACCTGATGACGGAGACTTGTGTTGCCTCCGAAACGTCGTGATTTATTATTTTATTTCTATTATTATTTATATTATTTTTACTGTATAGTCTCCTGTAGATGTAGATGCCACAGGTTCTTCACGTTCTGCAGGTGTCGATACCACTGGTTCTTCATGTTCTGCAGATGTAGATGCCACTGGTTCTTCATGTTCTGCAGATGTAGATGCCACTGGTTCTTCAAGTTCTGCAGATGTAGATGCCACTGGTTCTTCACGTTCTGCAGATGTAGATGCCACTGGTTCTTCATGTTCTGCAGATGTAGATGCCACTGGTTCTTCATGTTCTGCAGATGTAGATGCCACTGGTTCTTCATGTTCTGCAGATGTAGATGCCACTGGTTCTTCATGTTCTGCAGATGTAGATGCCACTGGTTCTTCATGTTCTGCAGATGTAGATGCCACTGGTTCTTCATGTTCTGCAGATGTAGATGCCACTGGTTCTTCATGTTCTGCAGATGTAGATGCCACTGGTTCTTCAAGTTCTGCAGATGTAGATGCCACTGGTTCTTCATGTTCTGCAGATGTAGATGCCACTGGTTCTTCATGTTCTGCAGATGTAGATGCCACTGGTTCTTCATGTTCTGCAGATGTAGATGCCACTGGTTCTTCATGTTCTGCAGATGTAGATGCCACTGGTTCTTCATGTTCTGCAGATGTAGATGCCACTGGTTCTTCAAGTTCTGCAGATGTAGATGCCACTGGTTCTTCACGTTCTGCAGATGTAGATGCCACTGGTTCTTCACGTTCTGCAGATGTAGATGCCACTGGTTCGTCACGTTCTGTAGATGTAGATGCCACTGGTACGTCACGTTCTGCAGATGTAGATGCCACTGGTTCTTCACGTTCTGCAGATGTAGATGCCACTGGTTCTTCATGTTCTGCAGATGTAGATGCCACTGGTTCTTCAAGTTCTGCAGATGTAGATGCCACTGGTTCTTCACGTTCTGCAGATGTAGATGCCACTGGTTCTTCACGTTCTGCAGATGTAGATGCCACTGGTTCTTCATGTTCTGCAGATGTAGATGCCACTGGTTCTTCATGTTCTGCAGATGTAGATGCCACTGGTTCTTCAAGTTCTGCAGATGTAGATGCCACTGGTTCTTCATGTTCTGCAGATGTAGATGCCACTGGTTCTTCATGTTCTGCAGATGTAGATGCCACTGGTTCTTCATGTTCTGCAGATGTAGATGCCACTGGTTCTTCATGTTCTGCAGATGTAGATGCCACTGGTTCTTCATGTTCTGCAGATGTAGATGCCACTGGTTCTTCAAGTTCTGCAGATGTAGATGCCACTGGTTCTTCATGTTCTGCAGATGTAGATGCCACTGGTTCTTCATGTTCTGCAGATGTAGATGCCACTGGTTCTTCATGTTCTGCAGATGTAGATGCCACTGGTTCTTCATGTTCTGCAGATGTAGATGCCACTGGTTCTTCATGTTCTGCAGATGTAGATGCCACTGGTTCTTCAAGTTCTGCAGATGTAGATGCCACTGGTTCTTCACGTTCTGCAGATGTAGATGCCACTGGTTCTTCACGTTCTGCAGATGTAGATGCCACTGGTTCGTCACGTTCTGTAGATGTAGATGCCACTGGTTCGTCACGTTCTGCAGATGTAGATGCCACTGGTTCTTCACGTTCTGCAGATGTAGATGCCACTGGTTCTTCATGTTCTGCAGATGTAGATGCCACTGGTTCTTCAAGTTCTGCAGATGTAGATGCCACTGGTTCTTCACGTTCTGCAGATGTAGATGCCACTGGTTCTTCACGTTCTGCAGATGTAGATGCCACTGGTTCTTCATGTTCTGCAGATGTAGATGTCACTGGTTCTTCACGTTCTGCAGATGTAGATGCCACTGGTTCTTCATGTTCTGCAGATGTAGATGCCACTGGTTCTTCAAGTTCTGCAGATGTAGATGCCACTGGTTCTTCATGTTCTGCAGATGTAGATGCCACTGGTTCTTCATGTTCTGCAGATGTAGATGCCACTGGTTCTTCATGTTCTGCAGATGTAGATGCCACTGGTTCTTCATGTTCTGCAGATGTAGATGCCACTGGTTCTTCATGTTCTGCAGATGTAGATGCCACTGGTTCTTCAAGTTCTGCAGATGTAGATGCCACTGGTTCTTCATGTTCTGCAGATGTAGATGCCACTGGTTCTTCATGTTCTGCAGATGTAGATGCCACTGGTTCTTCATGTTCTGCAGATGTAGATGCCACTGGTTCTTCATGTTCTGCAGATGTAGATGCCACTGGTTCTTCATGTTCTGCAGATGTAGATGCCACTGGTTCTTCAAGTTCTGCAGATGTAGATGCCACTGGTTCTTCACGTTCTGCAGATGTAGATGCCACTGGTTCTTCACGTTCTGCAGATGTAGATGCCACTGGTTCGTCACGTTCTGTAGATGTAGATGCCACTGGTTCGTCACGTTCTGCAGATGTAGATGCCACTGGTTCTTCACGTTCTGCAGATGTAGATGCCACTGGTTCTTCATGTTCTGCAGATGTAGATGCCACTGGTTCTTCAAGTTCTGCAGATGTAGATGCCACTGGTTCTTCACGTTCTGCAGATGTAGATGCCACTGGTTCTTCACGTTCTGCAGATGTAGATGCCACTGGTTCTTCATGTTCTGCAGATGTAGATGTCACTGGTTCTTCACGTTCTGCAGATGCCACTGGTTCTTCAAGTTCTGCAGATGTAGATGCCACTGGTTCTTCACGTTCTGCAGATGTAGATGCCACTGGTTCTTCACGTTCTGCAGATGTAGATGCCACTGGTTCTTCACGTTCTGCAGATGTAGATGCCACTGGTTCTTCACGTTCTGCAGATGTAGATGCAACTGGTTCTTCACGTTCTGCAGATGTAGATGCCACTGGTTCTTCACGTTCTGCAGATGTAGATGCCACTGGTTCTTCACGTTCTGCAGATGTAGATGCCACTGGTTCTTCACGTTCTGCAGATGTAGATGCCACTGGTTCTTCACGTTCTGCAGATGTAGATGCCACTGGTTCTTCACGTTCTGCAGATGTAGATGCCACTGGTTCTTCACGTTCTGCAGATGTAGATGCCACTGGTTCTTCACGTTCTGCAGATGTAGATGCCACTGGTTCTTCACGTTCTGCAGATGTAGATGCCACTGGTTCTTCACGTTCTGCAGATGTAGATGCCACTGGTTCTTCACGTTCTGCAGATGTAGATGCCACTGGTTCTTCACGTTCTGTAGATGTAGATGCCACTGGTTCTTCACGTTCTGTAGATGTAGATGCCACTGGTTCTTCACGTTCTGTAGATGTAGATGCCACTGGTTCTTCACGTTCTGTAGATGTAGATGCCACAGGTTCTTCACGTTCTGCAGATGTAGATACCACTGGTTCTTCAAGTTCTGCAGATGTAGATGCCACTGGTTCTTCACGTTCTGCAGATGTAGATGTCACTGGTTCTTCACGTTCTGCAGATGTAGATGCCACTGGTTCATCACGTTCTGCAGATGTAGATGCCACTGGTTCTTCACGTTCTACAAATGTAGATGATACTGGTTCTTCACGTTCTACAGATGTAGATGCCACTGGTTCTTCACGTTCTGCAGATGTAGATGCCACTGGTTCGTCACGTTCTGCAGATGTAGATACCACTGGTTCTTCACGTTCTGCAGATGTAGATGCCACTGGTTCTTCACGTTCTGTAGATGTAGATACCACTGGTTCTTCACGTTCTGCAGATGTAGATACCACTGGTTCTTCACGTTCTGCAGATGTAAATACCACTGGTTCTTCACGTTCTGCAGATGTAGATACCACTGGTTCTTCACGTTCTGTAGATGCAGAACTTACGACTCGGCAACTGGACCTACGGACCAGGTTTGTTCGTATCTCTGAAAGTTTGCAAGTCGAGTGTTCGTAAGTAGAGGAATCCTTGTAATCAATACTTACGCACACAGCTCACAATAGTAATCGATTGTCGACTTAGTTCGTAGTTGTCGATGGATGGCTGCAACTGGACACGCGGACCAGGTTTATTCGTATCTCTGAAAGTTCGTAAATCGAGTGTTCGTAAGTATAGGAATCCCTGGTATCAATATCTACGCACACAGTTCTCGAACTAAATCGATTGTCGGCTCAGTTCGAGTTATCGATGAGCGTCGAATCGACACCCAACAGGGAACGGACGAAGTTTTGTGAATTGGCCGCCAGACGGCGCTGTGGTTCCTTCTGTACCACATCAGCCCCGACTCGAGCCTGTGTGACTCACCCACTAACACACAGACAAAGATGCCCCGTATAGCCCTACACAAACTGTTGGGCAAGTGCTGGTAGTGAGTAGCAATCTATGAAGGCCGAAACGGCACACGAGGGAGGGAGGTGGGTGGGTGGCCAGCACCACGCCTGGTCGCCTTTGTCTCCCCAGTGGCGATGTTTACACAACGCACCAGGCTGAGTAGACCTAGGAGAGGCCCAGGACCGATTCAGATAATCGTCACTGATGTTGGCCGTGAGTGAGAATCGAACTCGGGTCGCCGGGTTCCTAGCGCAGCGCGCAAACCACTGCACCACCATTCCCCACTCACCACGCTCACTCACGCACCCACTCACCCATCCACTTACCCATCAGTCCATCTCTTCTCCAACCCATGCAGCGTTTGATTAACCCCCCCCCCCTCTCTCCGGCCGAACAGACGCTGCTTGTGCACGCGGTGGCTGGCCATGCGTGCCACGTGACCCAGCCGACGCAGATTTTTTTCTCGCCGGTCGGAGGAGCTCACTCACGGGACGGTGACCGAGATCTGTGGAGGATCTGTGAGTTCCTCGCGCTGGAAACTCAGAGCCTGGGTTAAACCCAGGACGGATCGTAGGCCAGGCCAGCCCTGAATGTCTCAAACCTGTCGTCGACGTCGCAGATGAAATGATTCGAAGTTTCGCGTGCAACGAGAATTGGGACTCATCTTCTTGGTTCTTTCGGTAAAGTCACGTAGAATGGAAATCATAAAATAAAAAAAAATAAAACATAATTAAATTATTCTCACGACGTTTCGGCCACAACACAAGCAACCGTCCTCAGGTGGAGAACAGGTCCGTCGAGAAGACAGAGTCTGAAGACTCGGTTGCTTGCGTTGTGGCCGAAACGTCGTGATAATTATTTTATTATGTTTATTTTTATTATTTTTATTATTTCCATTCTACGTGACTTTACGGAAAGAACCAAGAAGCTGAATCCCTGCAGTCACGAAAGCTTTAAATCGAGAATTGGGACGTCACGACCGTGGCCGACAAAAACCGAAGCCTTCGCGTGCTTCGAAAGGCCGCGCATCTTCCAACAGAGGGTTACGCAGCCGATGTTGGGGGGGGGGGGGGTGGCAGTGCAGTTGGACACATTTTTCAAACTAAAAACTTCTGTTGCCAAACCGGAGCTGTCATGAGCACACTGCACAGGTATGGAATCTCATCCACACACTCTCTCTCTCTCTCAGCAGCCGCTCCATTACTCACGGGAAGTTTGAGAGAGGGCGGAGTGTTTGATGACTAAATACTCAGCCATGTGCTTGGTTGTGATGGGGCCTGATGGTAAGGCCCCCCCCCCAGCTCACCCGCCCCCCCCCCGCCGCCACTTACGTGGCACGCGCCAGGTCTATAAACTCCTTCTCAGAGCGAGCAGCAATTACCAGATCATCGGCGTACGTAGCAGCATGGCTTAATGAGTTTGGGAAACATCCCTCGATCGCAAGTGGGCATCGATCAGCCTCCCCTTTGAATCTGTCGTCATCGCCATCATCATCATCCACACGATCCATGGGAAGAGAGTCCACAGGCAATGTCCACTGTACATCTCGTCTTCGTTTCCACTGCCCCCTCTCTCGCTGTACCATGGCACCTTTTCGCCAGTATCAGGGTACAGAACATAATGAGAGGTTTCGATTTAAAGCTTTTGTGACTGCAGGGATTCATCTTCTTGGTTCTTTCGGTAAAGTCACGTAGAATGGAAATAATAAAATAATAAAAATAAAACATAATGAAATAATTTTCACGACGTTTCGGCCACAACGCAAGCAGCCGTCCTCAGGTGGAGGAGACAGACTCTGTCTCCTCGACGGCTACTTGCGTTGTGGCCGAAACGTCGTGAGAATTATTTTATTATGTTTTATTTTTATTATTTTATTATTTCCATTCTACGTGACTTTTCCGAAAGAACCAAGAAGATAATGAGGGGTTTCACCCTTTCGGGCAATGCAGCCGGAGATGTTCAGATGTTCCGACACCAAATTGATTCCTTTTTTTGCAATGACTCAAGTCTGCATTAACCACAGGTTACAGAGCCTCTTGGCCATGTTTGTTTGTTGTAGTACGGAGTTAGACTGATGGCCTTAATCTAAGTTGTCTTGTGGTTGTTGTTGTTTGGCTTGCATCCCACTGGGATTTTTGCACACAGCGTTGGTGTACGGTGCTTTTTCTGCAATACTTTGCTGTCTTTTTTGGGATTTTCTGTTTGCACATAGTCACATACGTAGAAGGGAATAAAAAATAATAAAAATAAAACGTAATAAAATGTATTATGTTTTATTTATTTCTATTATTTTATTATTTCCCTTCTACGTGACTTTACCGAAAGAACCAAGAAGATGAATCCCTGCAGTCACGAAAGCTTTAAATCGAAACATAGTCACATCGTCACTTTAAGATGTTTTCTTGTTCATGTTTTTTGTTTGTTGCGGTTGCACCCGATTCAAGAGCCGAATGGCTCACAGGGCTTTTATACCTCATAAATGAACTTGAACTTGAACACTTTGGCACTGCCAAAACGGTCCCATGATGTAGCCGCTCACCCCGAGCTTGTGAATTCTCTCGCACGTGCGATGTCTTTGTGCCGTTCGCCTTCTGGCGTCCTCTGGTGTCACACTGGTGGTGAGACTAAAGTAGGTTGTGTCTGGTGTAGGCCACTCAGTTGCAAATACAATGTGTACGTTAAATTTCGATTTAAAGCTTTCGTGACTGCAGGGATTCATCTTCTTGGTTCTTTCGGCAAAGTCACGTAGAAGGGAAGTAATAAAATAATGAAAATAAAACAAAATAAAAGAATTCTCACGACGTTTCGGCCACAACGCAAGCAGCCGGCGTGAGAATTATTTTATTATGTTTTATTTTTATTATTTTATTACTTCCCTTCTACGTGACTTTACCGAAAGAACCAAGAAAATGTGTACGTTATCAGAGCATAGTAGTAGGTTTTTAACCTTTCAACTGGTGCAAAAACTGACACCTTTATACAAGGCATCATGTTTGCAATAACCACAACACAAGCAGTCAAAATGCGAACAAAAATAAACAACTCTGATGACGATAATGATGATATGCACTGCCCTTGAAGTTGATTGGTCTTGTATAAAGGTGTCAGTTTTTGCTCCAGTTGAAAGGGTAAAAACCTACTACTATATTTTGCCACTGGTAAAGGAGATGTCTCGTAGTGTAAATGCTTATTAGAGCATGATTAATACGTAGGCTTTCGCGACCAATATTGTTCATAATCAACGATTTTTGGGTTTAGATCGCGTTATTTATAAATGTGTCGTAACCCTCCACCACCCGACACGGCCAATCAGTAAAAAAAGTGTCACGTTGACAAAAGACAAATAGTTCACTGCTTTAGCCCACCGGTGTGTTGAAGCGTGGAACCACAACATTTACAATTTGAGTAGTACGACGTTTCGCTGGTAATTGCATCCAGCATCATCGGGCAATTCGCCAGAATTTGTCTTTTGTCAACGTGACACTTTTTTTACTGATTGGCCGTGTCGGGTGGTGGAGGGTTACGACACATTTATAAATAACGCGATCTAAACCCAAAAATCGTTGATTATAGAGCACGATTGTTTTGCATGTCACCGCAAGCACACGTGACGAACGCATTAATTGATTCCTTGCAAAAGGTTTCCATTTGCTGTTTGAACATCCTAACACCTCTTCTTGGTTCTTTCGGTATTTTTATTTTATTATGTTTTATTTGTATTGCTTTATTATTTCCCTTCTACGTGACTTTACCGAATGAACCAAGAAGATGAATCCCTGCAGTCACAAACGCTTTAAATCGAAATCTTAACACCTGTTGTATTGCCAGAAAGGGTCAAACCAATTCTTATTTTTCACACTTTCCTCTCTGTCTTGTGCCAAGATGCCCCAAGTAATGCCACATCTTTCTGGCACCGAGCTATCATTGTCGTGGTCAAGCCATTCGCTGGGAGGTTCTTCCTCTGCATCCGTGCCAGATGGAAATTCCTCTAGAAAGAAGACCCTTGAATTACGTGGTCGAAGGTTACTTTCAATCAGTGTCGGAGTCAGAGGACATCCCAGTCGCACCCCAAAAGTCAACAGGGAATGGCTCCGACTCTGAGCCACGCAGCTCTCGACCCGGGGCCTCCCCCGCCATCGTGAAGAGCCTCACTGAGCCAGAGCACTGCAGCAGCGCGGTTGGCTACGTACGGTGCGAAAGAACTTCGACATTCATACACGCGGAGGGAGACTATAGTGTCCAGGCAGAACCGCCCCGGCCTGCAACCATATTGGGGCTCCGCAAAGCCTCTCCTCGGCGTTGACTGCCAAGCAAGGGCAGAGCGATGTTGAATAATCCCTGCCCAGAACTTTTCCCGGCCTCACACTGAGGAAGGGCCGGAGATGCCCCCCCCCTCCCCCCCCCCTGTATTTTGTTAGAACCCGGGACATCCCTTCCGAACCTTGCGGAACCCCGCCACGTGGTCCAGACGGTGGGATTGATGTCGCGTAGGGGGCAGCCCGTACACAATCGCCACAGATGTCACGGTAGTTCACCAGGGGGGCGGGGGGGGTGATCTCTGCCCGACTCTCTCTCTCTGGTCTCAGACGCAGAGACCAGAGAGGCGAAATAAGACAAAGACCCCCCTCACCCCCGTGTAGCCTTAACAGACTGTAGGGAAAAGTGCTCTTAGCGAGTAGCACCTATGAAGGCCGGCACGGCACACGAGGGGGTGGGTGGCCAGCACCACGCCCGACCGCCTTTGTCTCCCCAGTGGCGATGTTTATTACACGCCGCACCAGGTACTCATTTAAGGCTGAGTCGACCGAGGGGCGACCCAGGACCGGTGCAGATAATCGCCACCGGTGTCGGCCGTGAGCGGGAATCGAACTCGGGTCACCGGGTTCGTAGCGCGGCTTTGTCTTTGCCAGAGAGACACAGACACACACACGGACACGGACACACACACACGTGCATTGTGTATGTTGGTACTGTATGCTGAACTTCTTTCGCACCGTACGTAGCCAGCCGTGCAAATCGGAGGTGCGATTCGCGGACCAAGTGTTGACCAGAGAAAATTGTGAACAACTTACAAATCGATCTCCATTAAGCACCTTTAATTAAAAAAAGACTTACATCGTATATATAAAAAACCGTAATAATACAGAACTCCGCAACGCCTTGTACATAAGTGTCACACAATCCCTGCATTGGGTCACTACGCAGGTAGCTGTAGTCACCTGTGACATAAGACTAATATTAGCGGATGGTGGATTGATGACTGATATTTGGGCCCGGATCGTTGTATCGCGTAAGATTCCGTTACGAAACAATCCTTTAGGTGTGCGTGAGTGTGTGAGTGTGTGAGTGTGTGTGAGAGAGTGTGTGAGTGAGTGTTTAAGTGTGTGCGTGTGTGTGTGCGCGTGTGTGTGTGCGTGTGAGCGTGAGCGTGTGCGTGTGAGTGAATGTGTGAGTGTGTGCGTGTGTATGTGTGAGTGTGTGTGAGAGAGTGTGTGTGTGAGAGTGTGTGTGCTTGAGTGTTTGTGGAGGACGCTGCTACTGGGCAGTTGGAGGCAGTCACCCTCCAGCAACAACGGAGGGCAGAGTAGCGACGCTCACAACAACGAGCGGCGCGCCGGGTGGATAAAACACAGCACGTTGGCACAGTCGGATGCACATGTGGTTCATCGGCCACTCATCTCAGTCAGTCGACCCATAGGCACCTGGGTCTATCCCGTGACCTCCTGCCAGCGGGTGTTCAACACTTCACGTGGCCTCAAGGTGCACATAGCCTGGCACAGCGCCGTGGGGACGTCACCGCCACTTAGTGGAGAATGGCGGTTGTTGTTGTTGTTGTTTGTGGAGCGGCAGTGTAGCGGCTAGCGTGCGAACCTGGCGACCCGGGTTCGATTCCCGCTCACGGCCAACACCCAGTGACGATTATCTGAGCTGGTCCTGAGCCGCCCCTAGGTCGACTCAGCCTCAAATGAGTACCTGGTGCGGTGTGTAAACATCGCCACTGGGGAGACAAAGGCGGTCGGGCGTGGTGCTGGCCGACCCACCCCCTCGGGTGCCGTGCCGGCCTTCATAGGTGCTGCTCGCTAACAGCACTTGCCCCAACAGTCTGTTAAGGCTACACGGGGGATCTGTGTCTGTGTTGTGTGCCACCATTCTTTAATCAGTCAGAAACGTAAACATCAACCCGCTTCTCTTGTGTCACCGACGTACCGCTACTCGTATATGTACATATGGCTCAAGGGTTGGTGGACCACTTGAGGATGGGAGAAAGTGCTCACCATCAATCGTTGGTCAATCTGTCTCACTGATGTATGAGTGTGTGTGTGTGCGTGCGTGTTGACTTAGGTCGGCTCAGACTCAAATGAGTACCTGGTGCGGTGTGTAAACATCGCCACTGGAGAGACAAAGGCGGCCGGGCGTGGTGCTGGCCACACCACCCCCTCGTGTGCCGTGCCGGCCTTCACAGATGCTGCTCGCTAACAGCACTTGCCCCAACAGTCTGTTGAGGCTATACGTAGGATCTTTGTCTTTGTGTGCATGTACTGTATGTTGAACTTCTTTAGCACCGTACGTAGAGATCCGTGCAAATCGGAGGTGCGGTCGGCATGGGTTTGCGTGTATGTGTGTGCGGTGGACATGGGTTTGCGTGTATGTGTGTGCGGTGGACATGGGTACCCGCGTGTGTGTATCTAGACCGGATTTTTTTTTAAACAAAAATAGTTTATTCCGGAATATCAGGAACGCATCCTAAATGTATGAAGGTCACGTGTTCATGCCCCCCCCTCCAGCCTAGCTTCTCTCCCCCAGCGAAACGAGACATTTAAATATTCATAATAATTAAGACACATCAGTGAAGGTACAGCAGGAATAATCTCATCAACTCTAATCCACCAATAACCACGACATCGCGTGGTGAGTACTCGTTGTGTGTGTATCTGTGTATGTGTGTGTCTGTGTGTGTGTCTGTGTGTCTGAGTGTGTGTGTGTCTGTGTGTGTATCTGTGTGTGTGTCTGTGTGTGTGTCTGAGTGTGTGTGTGTCTGTGTGTGTATCTGTGTGTGTGTCTGTGTGTGTGCCTGTGCGTGTTTGAGTGTGTGTCTGTGGGTGTGTCTGTGTGTGTGTCTGTGCGTGTCTGTGTGTGTGTATGTGTGTGTGTCTGTGTGTGTGTCTGTGTGTGTGTCTGTGCGTGTCTGTGTGTGTGTATGTGTGTGTGTCTGAGTGTGTGTGTGTCTGTGTGTGTATCTGAGTGTGTGTCTGTGTGTGTGTCTGAGTGTGTGTGTGTCTGTGTGTGTATCTGTGTGTGTGTCTGTGTGTGTGTCTGTGCGTGTTTGAGTGTGTCTGTGTGTGTGTCTGTGTGTGTGTCTGTGCGTGTCTGTGTGTGTGTATGTGTGTGTGTCTGTGTGTGTGTGTCTGTGTGTGTGTCTGTGCGTGTCTGTGTGTCTGTGTGTGTGTCTGTGTGTGTGTATGTGTGTTTATCTGTGTCTGTGTGTATGTCTGTGTGTGTGTCTGTCTGTGTTTGTGTGTGTGTCTGCGTGTCTGTGTGTCTGTGTCTGAATGTGCTAACCGCACTTACCCCAACAGTCCGTTTAGGCTATTTGTGGGGGGATTTTGTCTTTGTGTGTAAACATCGTCACGAGGGAGACAAAGGCGGCCGGGCGTCGTTGTCGGCCACGCAACTTCCTCGTGCTGCCGTTCCGACCTTCACAGGTGCTACTCGCTCACAGCACTTGCCCCAACAGTCTGCTCAGGCTATACGGGGGATCTTTGTCTTTGTAGGTGCTACTCGCTCACAGCACTTGCCCCAACAGTCTGCTCAGGCTATACGGGGGATCTTTGTCTTTGTAGGTGCTACTCGCTCACAGCACTTGCCCCAACAGTCTGCTCAGGCTATACGGGGCGGGGGGGGTCTCTTTGCCTCTGTTGCGTGTCTTTGGAGCGGTGGCGCGGTGGTTAGCGCGCCCCGAGTTCGCATCCCGGCCACGGCTTACATCGCTTGCTTCGTAACCATGAGGAGAACCGGTTGCGGGGTCTCCCCTAGGTCGGCTCAGCCTTAAACGAGTACCTGGAGTACCCAAACAAATTCGGCGGCCGAGCGTGGCGCTGACCTCTCACCCCCCCCCCCGACCGCCCAACCTCGTGTGCCGTGCCGGCCTTCGTAGGCGCTCGCTAACAGCACTCGCCCCAACAGTCTGTGCAGGCCGCCCCAACAGTCAGTGCACGTACAGGCGGACGGCGCGGCGAGCACCGGTGGGGCGAGAATCTTCTCGGCCACCTCGGTCGGTGAAGCCCGCCCCCACCACCACCAACACCGCAGCCTCCGCCGACCTCCTCCTCCTGCCCGCAGAGAGAGACCTCCTCTCTCCCCTCGTTCTCTCCCCTCGCTCTCCTCTCTCGCGCTGCGCGTGACGGCCTCGGTGCACCTCGCCCGGCAGCTCGCGCCGCGGTCACTTTGATGTCCGTGAGCTGTGGCCATCAGCGGCGGTGATGGACGAAGGGGGGTGGGGGGGCACCAGGAGCAGCAGCAGGAGCAGCAGCGAGTGGCGCGGAGGAAGATTCCCGAGTGGAGCCAGGCGAGGGAGGAGGAGGACGCGGCGGTTGTGTCGACGTTCCGCGACTCGACGCTTCGTTGTGTCGCCGCTCGCCTCGACGACGACGACGACTCAAACCGACTCGGCGGTCGTGGCGATCGGCAACGGGAGACGCGGAGTCGCGAGTGGGGGTCGCTGCACGCCACGGGGGCGGGTCCCGCGCCCTGCCGCTCGAGTCGAGGTCGGGTCAAGACTCGGACACCGCAGCGTGGACCCGAGACCCCCCCCCCATCTCCCCACCCCCGTTGTGGATTTGTTGTTTTGGTTCACGTCGCGTGACGCCGCGTGCGGTGTCCGTCTCGCGCCACTCGCCGTTTACGCACCTGCGATCGGCGCGGTAGGGCTACGTGCGGCGCGAGAGGAGTTCGACACACACCACGCGACACACAACACGTGACACACACCACACGCGACACACACCACGTGACACGCGACACACGAACGCACGTGTCGCGCGCGCGCGCGCAGCGCAGAGAGGCTCGATGGCGCGTTGCTTCGAGTCGACGCAACTCGAGTCGGGAGTTGCACGCGGCGGCGATGTTGTTGTGAGACGAGGTATAGATGTGTGGTCGCGGCGACGATGATGATGATGATGACGATGTTGACGATGACGACGACAACGATGATGATGACGACGATTATGACGATGATGATGACGACGATTATGACGACGATGAGTACGCCGATGATGACGCCGATGACGATGAAGACGACGAAGACGACGACGAAGAACGATGCTGCTGATGAGGAAGACACCGACGAGGACGACGACGAGGAGGAGGAGGCTTGTCTCACGCGAGTCGCGTGGCGCTCGTGAGCGCGGCCGCCGCGTGCTGGATGCCGGCCGCGTGCTCCCTCGCCTTGGCGCGGAGGATCGCGATGCTGCACGAGCGGCGCTCCTCCACCGAACCGGGCCCCGGCCCCGGCACCGTGGACATGGCCGAGGAAGCCGAAGGAGTGAGCGCCGAGGAAGGGGCCAGAGCGAGGGCCGCCGCTGGAGCCGTCGGGGTCAGACTCGGGGCTCGTGCGGGCGGAGTCGTGGGAGGCGAGTGGACACGTGGCCTCATGCCCAGCCACACGTACTTGGACTGCAGCTGCTCTCTGATCGCCTGCTGATGATGAAGATGATTGTGCTGATGCTGATTCTGCTGCTGCTGATGATGATGTTGGTTCTGGTGATGTTGGATGCGCACGGAGGCCGATGGAGATGACGAGTCGCTGCCTTCGTGACTCGATTCTCCTGAGTCGCCTCGAGCCGACTCGGAGAGGTCATCATCATCACCACCATCGCCACCACCACCATCATCATCAACATCACCACCATCATCATCAACATCAACATCTCGGGCATCGCCATCATCAACACCATCACCGTCGTGGCTTGAGGCACTGACTCGGAAACTGCCGTCTCCGCCTCCTCGTTCATCTTCAAGTCCTCCTCCGTCTAGGTCTTCATCATCACCTCGTCCACCATCATCATCAGCACCATCACCACCACCATCACTCCCTCCTCCTCCTCCAGCCCCGGTAGCGGAGTCGCTCGCCTTCCCGGCCATCTTCATCTGGCGCCGCATCTTGGCCCTTCTGTTCTGGAACCAAACCTGGAAGAAGAAGACGATGATGATGGTGGTGGCGGTGATGGTGGCGGTGATGATGGTGGCGGCGTTAGCGGTGGTTGTGATGATGTGATAATAGTAATAATCATGATTATGTTGATGGTGATGATTGTGGTGATGATGATCATGATGATGGTGGCGGTGGTAGTGGTGGTTATGATATTGATGATGATGATAATGATCATGATGATGATTGTGATGATGATAATGATCATGATGATGATGGCAAAATGATGTTGGCAGTGGTGGTGATGTTGACAAATGATGGTCACGACGATGGTGGTAGTGATGATGATGATGGCATGATAATAATGACGGTGAAAGATGGTGGTGATGATGGTGGTGATTACCGTGATGGTTGTGGCGTCAATGATTATGATGGAGATTATGATGGTAATGATGATCGTGGGGATGACGAGGAGAAGGAGGATGGTAGTGGTGATGATGGTGATGATGGTGATGTGCGCAAGTCGCGTGAGTGCTCTAAGTAAAACGAGTGCGCCCCCTGCGGCCTTGCAAATAGGCCCCGACAACCTACTTGCTGTACCTCTATTCTATATTCTTATCCGGTGTTCTTTTATTTTTTACCGAATCAGGACCGCCTTTTGGCGACCACCACCAAAGACAAAGAACCCCCATGTAGCCTCAACAGAACGGTTGGGGCAAGGGCCGTTCGCTGTTAGCGAGTAGCAGCCCATTAAGCTCCGAACGGCATACGAACGGGATTGGTGGCTGTCAAGACCCCCCCACTCCCCCCACTAACCCCCCCACCACCTCCCAACCACCCCCCCACCCCCCTCACCACCCCCCCCCACCACCCCCCCTCACCCCCAGCACCCTCCACCCCACCACCACCCGCCACTCCCCCCACTACCCCCCCCCACCACCCCCCCACCTCCACCCCCACCACACCCCCCCCCCCCACCCCCCCCCACCTCCACCCCCACCACACCCCACCACCCCCCCCACCTCCACCCCCGCCAACCCACCCTCCCACTACCCCCCACCTCCACCCCCACCACCCCGCCAACCCACCCCCCCACTACCCCCCACCTCCACCCCCCCACTACCCCCCCCACCACCCCTCGTCCCCCACGCCCTGCCTCCTCACCTGCACCCCCAGCACCTCCACCACCCCCCCGCTCTCTCGTCCCCCACGCCCTGCCTCCTCACCTGCACCCCCAGCACCTCCACCACCCCCCCGCTCTCTCGTCCCCCACGCCCTGCCTCCTCACCTGCACCCTGGCCTCGATGAGGTCGAGGCGAAGCGCCAGGGCCTCGCGCATGAAGATGTCCGGGTAGTGCGTGCTGGCGAAAGCTCGCTCCAGCTCCTCCAGCTGCCAGCTGCTGTAGTTCGCCCTCGCCCGCCTCTGCTTGGTGGGCTTCGTCTCGTCTGGGGGGCCAACACAGATTGAACCCGCGTGGCCGTGGACAACGCTGTTGGGCGGGGCAAGTGCTGTTCGCGAGTGGCGTCACGTGGCGTGCACGCACACAATGTCCCAAACCTCACCACACACAATGTCCCAAACCTCAACACACACAATCTCACAAACCTCACCACACACTCAACCAATCACACAAACCTCAACACACACACTATGTCCCAAACCTCACCACACACACTCACCCAATCACACAAACCTCACCATACACTCACCAAATCACACAAACCTCACCACACACTCACCCAATGTCCCAAACCTCACCACACACTCACCCAATCTCACAAACCTCACCACACACACCCATTCTACCAGCCCTCACCACACACACACAGCGGCCAGCCAGGCCGTGTGTGATTTCAATCGAACGCCTTGCACGACATTGAGAAACTGGGATCATCCCGACCCGTACTGTTGAGTCATTACCGTCTGCCGCTACCACATTGCCCCCCCCCCCCCCACTAGAAGCATCAAATATCAATCACCCTGCGCCAGAGAGCAGCCCGCAGAAGCGGCTGTCGCAGAACTACTTCTCAGATCCCTTCCGGGGCTTCCCCCCCCCTCTCTCTCACCCCCCCCCCTCTCACCCCCCCCCTCTCTCTCTCACCCTCTCTCTCTCACTCACCCTCTCTCTCACCCCCCCTCTCTCACCCCTCCTCTCTCTCTCACCCTCTCTCACCCCCCCCCCTCTCTCTCTCACCCCCCCCTCTCTCTCTCACCCCCCCCCCTCTCTCTCTCACCCCCCCCTCTCTCTCTCTCTCACCCTCTCTCACCCTTCCCCTCTCTCACCTCTCTCACCCCCCCCCTCTCTCACCCTCTCTCTCTCTCTCACCCTCTATCACCCTCTCTCCCCCCCCCCCCCTTCTCTCTCTCTCACCCTCTCTCACCCTTCCCCTCTCTCACCTTCTCTCTCACCCCCCCCCCTCTCTCACCCTCTCTCTCTCTCTCACCCTCTCTCACCCCCCCCCCCTTCTCTTTCTCACCCTCTCTCTCAACCCGTGGCAGTCAAATCAAGCTCGTATTTGTTTAGTTCTCGTGCGCTGGAATTTGTCCAAATTCAAAGTGAAACCCCAAAATTTAACTCGGGGGGTGGTGTGGGTGTGTGTGTGGGGGGGGGGGTGAGGGGGGGGGGGTGTTTAATGTGTGGTGGTCACGGGTGACCGGGCCGAGAACTTTAAATCGCCGCACTCGATAACCCGGGTCGAGAATCAGGGGGTGCGACTGAGACCGGGATTTGAACCCGGGCGCCCCCCTGAGCCGTTCCCTCGCTGCCCCCCCCCAACGCATTTGAGGCGACGTCGCATTCGCCTAGCGCCGCCTTCCATCATCGCGAGCGGCGACTGCACTGCCGACAAGGGGAGCCGCGAGAGGGAGAGAGACGGAGTGAGAGCCACGGACTTGTCGCTCTTCAAGCCCCTCTCTCTCTCTCTCGCTCTCTCTTTTTAAATCCTTTATATTAAGTTCACTTGCGTGCTTGCTTGCGCGCTTACGACCGTGCAAATCTTTCGGTCGTTTTTTAACCCACTTCCCGTGATCCAATCGAGCTGACATTTTGCACACAGACTCGTTGTGCGTGACAATTTATTTTCGTAAAAAAAATTTTCCAAAAATTTTCCACTTTTTAGGAAAACAAAAATTTTATATTTAATTTAAAATACCAATGTGATAAAAATGAAACTCTTACTCAAGAAAAACAGAAATGAATAATAAAATAAAACTGATGCCACGCATATAAAGGATTTATAGTGAAAAACTTTGTTTTTACGGGTTAATTTGTTTTTACGATCAGTGGAAACAAGAAGATGCTCGGTGTATTTGGCCCTTTGCTTCGTTCATCATTTCGTAAATTTGTTTTTTTACATTTTTAAACGTAGCTTTATGTAAAACCCCCACCTCTCGCTCACTTTCTCGCTCACTCTCTCGCTCACTTTCTCGCTCACTCTCTCGGTCACTCTCTCGCTCACTCTCTCAGTCACTCTCTCGCTCACTCTCTCGCTCACTCTCTCTCGCTCGCTCTCTCTCGTTCTGCACGCATCCCTTCTCTTAATTCCTTGCAACTCAGCGCGATTTGCGCCCAGCCGCTGGTCCAGTTCGACGTTCAGACACGCGCGTTTGGAGCCGTCGGGTTTGCTTTGCTTGCGATCGAATGTCCAAGTGCTGAGGACGTCTTGCTCAGCTATCAGTTGTGATGGGCCAGGCCCGCGTTTGAACAATAAGTCGATGCCTCGGTGGGAGTTTGCCTGGTAGGATGGGGATGAATTTCGATTTGAAGCTTTCGTGACTGCAGGGATTCATTTTCTTGGTTCTTTCGGTAAAGTCACGTAGAAGGGAAATAATAAAATAATAAAAATAAAACAATACAATTCAATTCTCACGACGTTTCGGCCACAACGCAAGCAGCCGTCCTCAGGTCTTTCCGACAGACCTGTTCTTCACCTGAGGACGGCTGCTTGCGTTGTGGCCGAAACGTCGTGAGAATTATTTTATCATGTTTTATTTTTATTATTTTATTATTTCCCTTCTACGTGACTTTACCGAAAGAACCAAGAAGAGGATGGGGATGGTTTAATTGTATTTGTACGTGACTTGGGTGATTTGTTTACCTTTCTTGTACTTTCATTGTACAGGTTTTTTGGGGGGGGGGGGTTAGATCCCGTAAACATATACATGTGTTGTTGAACCCGCCACCACCCGACACAGCCAATCGGTTCTCCAACACACCGGTGCCCTGCACTAGTGGCGTACTGGCACGTTCTGTTTCAGTGACAATCCTTACTAGTTGCCTGCGTCGGGTGGTGGAGGGTTTAACGACACATTTATATATTTACTCAATCTAACCCCCCCAAAAAAACCTCTATTATGAATGATATTGGTCGCGATCGGCTTATACGTGTTCAACGTTCGTGTACTTCGCACTCATATCGTGTTGTTTTTAAGTTGTATGTTGTTGTAACATTCTTACCCGCTCCTACTGGGCATCTGTGATGCATAAAAGAGCTTCATAGCTCATCGGATTCCTCCCGCAGTACAAATAAATGTTGTGATTCTGATACTGTGGTGTCCACCATGGGCCCTCCCTCCGTTCGTCCATCCGTCTTTGCGTCTGTCCGTCTATCCTGGTCCGTTCGTATATGTCTGTGTGTTTGTGTCTGTCCGTGTGTGTGTCTGTCCGTGTGTGTCTGTCCGTGTGTGTGTCCGTGTGTGTGTGTGTCTGTCCGTGTGTGTGTGTCCGTGTCCGTGTGTGTGTGTGTCTGTCCGTGTGTGTGTGTCCGTGTGTTTGTGTGTCTGTGTGTGTGTGTCTGTCCGTGTGTGTGTGTCCGTGTGTGTGTCCGTGTGTGTGTGTGTCTGTGTGCATGTGTCTGTGTGTGTGTGTGTCTGTCCGTGTGTGTGTGTGTGGGAGCGGCAGTGTAGCGGTTAGCGCTGCACTGCACTATGAACCTGGCGACCCAAGTTCGATTCCCGCTCACGGCCAACACCGGTGACGATTATCTGAACCGGTTCTGGGCCTCCCCTAGGTCGACTCAGCCTCAAATGAGTACCTGGTGCGGTGTGTAAACATCGCCACTAGGGAGACAAAGGCGGCCGGGCGTGGTGTTGGCCACCCTCCCCCTCGTGTGCCGTGCCGGCCTTCATAGGTGCTACTCGCTAACAGCACTTGCCCCTACAGTCTGTTAAGGCTACACGGGGGATCTTTGTTGTCTGTCCGTCTGTATGTACCTGTGTGTGTGTGTCTTGCCTGCCTGTCTGTATGTACCTGTGTGTGTGTATGTGCCTTGCCTGTCTGTCCGTCTGTATGTACCTGTGTGTGTGTGTCTTGACTGCCTGTCTGTCTGTATGTACCTGTGTGTGTGTATGTGCCTTGCCTGTCTGTCTGTATGTACCTGTGTGTGTGTGTCTTGCCTGTCTGTCTGTATGTACCTGTGTGTGTGTATGTGCCTTGCCTGTCTGTCCGTCTGTATGTACCTGTGTGTGTGTCTTGCCTGCCTGTCTGTCTGTATGTACCTGTGTGTGTGTATGTGCCTTGCCTGCCTGTCCGTCTGTATGTACCTGTGTGTGTATGTGTGTCTTGCCTGCCTGTCTGTCTGTATGTACCTGTGTGTGTGTATGTGCCTTGCCTGCCTGTCCGTCTGTATGTACCTGTGTGTATGTGTCTTGCCTGCCTGTCTGTCTGTCTGTATGTACCTGTGTGTATGTGTGTATCTTGCCTGTCTGCCTGTCTGTATGTACCTGTGTGTATGTGTGCCTTGCCTGTCTATCCGTCTGTATGTACCTGTGTGTGTGTCTTGCCTGCCTGCCTGTCTGTATGTACCTGTGTGTATGTGTGCCTTGCCTGTCTATCCGTCTGTATGTACCTGTGTGTGTGTCTTGCCTGCCTGCCTGTCTGTATGTACCTGTGTGTATGTGTGCCTTGCCTGTCTATCCGTCTGTATGTACCTGTGTGTGTGTCTTGCCTGCCTGCCTGTCTGTATGTACCTGTGTGTATGTGTGCCTTGCCTGTCTGTCTGTCTGTATGTACCTGTGTGTGTGTCTTGCCTGCCTGCCTGTCTGTATGTACCTGTGTGTATGTGTGCCTTGCCTGTCTATCCGTCTGTATGTACCTGTGTGTGTGTCTTGCCTGCCTGCCTGCCTGTCTGTATGTACCTGTGTGTATGTGTGCCTTGCCTGTCTATCCGTCTGTATGTACCTGTGTGTGTGTCTTGCCTGCCTGCCTGTCTGTATGTACCTGTGTGTATGTGTGCCTTGCCTGTCTGTCCGTCTGTATGTACCTGTGTGTGTGTCTTGCCTGCCTGTCTGTCTGTATGTACTTGTGTGTGTGTGTCTTGCCTGTCTGCCTGTCTGTATGTACCTGTGTGTATGTGTGCCTTGCCTGTCTGTCCGTCTGTATGTACCTGTGTGTGTGTCTTGCCTGCCTGTCTGTCTGTATGTACCTGTGTGTATGTGTGCCTTGCCTGTCTGTCCGTCTGTATGTACCTGTGTGTATGTGTGCCTTGCCTGTCTGTCCGTCCCTACGCGTCTGCACTGTCTGTCTGCCTGGCGCCGATGACGAATCCGTTTTGACAAATCATCCCAATTGTTTGTCTTTCCCCGCAGCCCTCTCCAAGACAACCCCCTACCTCGCTCCCCATCACCTCGTGAGGGCCGCGTGTCCCCCTGCACTGCGGCTTTGGGAGCTCGGCATGATGATGATGATGGGGAGGGAGGAGGAGGTGGAATGTTTGTGGCAATTGAGGCCGAGGCTGTGTGCCTCCGAGAGCCGCGCGGTTTGCGGTCGAGCGATTAATGGCAGAGTGCGGTGCGGTGATGTCTTAAGGGGGGAGGGGGGGTCGAGAGGGGAGGGGGCACGGGGGGAGGGGGGGCGGAGGAGGTCGAGAGGGGGGGGGGGCACGGGGGGGGATTATTGCAAGGCGCCTGAGAGTTGCAAGGGGTAAAGTACTTTGATGATGATCATGATGATAATGATCGCGATGTAAATATTATATTAGTATGCTCATCAGCGACATCGTTATCATCAGCCACGGTCACTTCACTGCTAGATGATGAGAGGCCTCACCAAGCCATCAGTAGCAGCATCGGCAGCCACGGTCACTTCCACTACTAGATGATGAGAGTCCTCTCCAAGCCATCAGAAGCATCATCGGCAGCCACGGTCACTCCGCTGCTGGGTGCTGAAGGCCTTCCCTAAGCCACCAGGGCCTCCCCAAGGCATCACTGCCATGGTCGGCCGTAGGGTTGAACCCCGCGGGGGTTGGTAGCAGCGATGGAAGAGTGGCAAGGATGTGACAGAGCGACCTGCCGGCAGTGAATCGGTGAGTGTGGCGATCGCTAGAGGTTTGGAACTTGGCGTATCGTGCCAGATATGACGACAGCCGGAATCGAACTCGTATGGGGAGTTGGGCTATAGGGTTTCGGGGGTGTAAATCTGTGACTTAAAGCTTTCGTGACTGCAGGAATTCATATTCTTTTGGGGCTTTCGGTAAAGTGAAGTCAATAGGTTCAAATAAAATAACGAAAAAAACTACGATGTTTCGATCGCAACACGAGCGGTCGGTGTTGCGATCGAAACGTCATAGTGTTTTTTTGTTATTTTCTTTGAACCTATCTACGTGACTTTACCGAAAGCCCCAAAGAATATTTCGTGGGTTAGACGCATGACATTTTCGTTGGGAGTTGGTGCGGTGGTGGAGAGCGGTGGCGCGGTGGTTAGCGCACCTGGCGCTTACAAACCCCGACGCGGGTCCCGACTTTACAACAACAACAGCAACAACAGCAATAACTAACAACAACATTGGCGATTTTTGTTTTGTTTAGAGCGGCGTCGTTCGTTCGTGCATCCGCGTCTCGCAGCGCTGCACAGTCCGCGACTGAGAGAGGCGCGCGTGGGCCTACGATGTTGCGAGCCCGGAGCGCCCGGGCGGAAACCCCACGGCTTGCGCGAGGGTGCAACGCTCGATCCCCGTGCAGATGAGACGGATCGAGATTAGTCCACACACCCCTTGCTGTAGCCACCTCCTTCTCGACGGCCACCCGCGCGAAGGGCGTTTCACAACCCATCCGAGTGTGAGCCACCAACCCCTCGCTGCTGACTCCACAGTGCTGGGTTCTAGACAGCAGCCATGTGCAACGTAGCCACCATCATCATCATCACCAATCACCACCATCACCACCACCACAATCACCACCATCACCACCACAATCACCACCATCACAATCACCACCATCAACCACCACCATCACCACAACCACCACCACCGTCATCACCACAATCACCACCATCACAATCACCACCACCACACCATCACCACACCACCACCACAACCACCACCATCATCACCACAATCACCACCATCACCACCACCAGCACCACACCACCACCACACCAGCACCACACCACCAACACAACCACCACCATCATCACCACCAATCACCACCACCACAATCACCACCATCAACCACCACCACCACAACGACCACCACCAATCACCACAATCACCACTATCAACACCACCGGCCGAGATATTCGTCGTTGTATTTCTAAGCACGGCTAACACCAGTGGCGAGCGGTGTGTAAAGCGTCAGCACGAGTGGAGAAAAAGGCGGCCGTGGCGTGCCGACTTCCCGCACCACCAAGTTGCGGTGCTCGCTAAGAGCACGAGGCCCCAACCGTGACCAGCGCGGTGAAGTATGGCCAGAGACAAAGCTCCCCCGTATAGCCTTGAACAGACCGTCGGGGCAAGTGCTGTTAGCGAGCAGCACCTGTGAAGGACCGGTAGAGCACACGAGGGGGTGGGTGGCCAACACCACGCCCGGCCGCCTTTGTCTCCCCAGTGCTGATGTTTACACGCGGCCACCAGTTCCTGATTTAAAGGCTGAGTCGACCTAGGGGCGGCCCGGGACCGGTTTTCAGATATTCGCCAACCGGTGTTAAGTCGTGGGCGGGAATCGAATCCCGGGTCATAGGCGTTTTCGTTTGGTGCAAGTGCGCTGATCACTGCGCCACCGCTCCTCACAATAAACCGACCCCAGTGACCGACACGACGTGGGGATGCATTCATCCAGCAGAGGATTGGAAGTGATTCATAGTGTTTGATGAGTATCTTTTAGTCGTAGTTTAGTTTGAGTACGGTGAACTTCTTTCGCACAGTACGTCGCCAACCGTGATCATTCATCGGAGGTGCGGGGGAATGACAACAAACGAAACACAAGAAGCAGTTCTACATAGATGCGTTTGTCAATCGAGATGATGATGATGATTTAGAAGTGCGTAGCTACAGCGGCTTCCTAATGTCGGAAGGAAGAGCGTTCCAGACGGCCGCAGAAGCGCATGTGAAGGCGCGCGTGTATATATACAGTATATATACAGTATATATACAGTATATATACAGTATATATAGAGTATATAGTAAAACCTTGGATTGCGAGTAAGTTGGTTTGCGAGTGTTTTGCAAGACGAGCAAAATTTTTAAATAAATATTAAATTGATAAACGAGCGAGGTCTTGCAATACGAGTAGCGCGTGCATACGCTTTGTCTGCCGATTGTCACGTGATCACAACTGATGTACGAGTGCTTTGGATTACAAACACGTTTCCGGAACGAATTATGCTCGCAATCCAAGGTTTTACTGTAGATATTTTAACGTATACTTCGGGGTTGAGATTTAAGAATCCACATGGCGATCAGTAAACGATCAGCTGATACTCGTGACCAGGGCTGGAGATGCCAAGCCTAAGGGCGCCACGATGGCTAGGAGATGTTAACTACCTCGCCTGGTATACAGGAGGTCGTGGGTTAGATCCCGACCCCGATGCCTGCTGCTGTATATTTGGAGTTTGCGTCTCATCGTCATCATTACGGTGGCTAGGAGATGTCAACTACCTCGCCTGGTATACAGAAAGTCGTGGGTTAGATCCCGAACCTGACGCCTGCTGCTGTATATTTGGAGTTTGCGTCTCTCATCATCATCACGGTGGCTAGGAGATGTTAACTACCTCGCCTGGTATACAGGAGGTCGTGGGTTCGATCCCAACCCCGACTCCTGCTGCTGTATATTTGGAGTTTGCGTGTCTCGCTCCTAGTCGCGTGGATTTTTTTATACCCGTCCTCCGGGTTTTCCACCTCCACATTTCGAAAGAACATCCGTTGCAAGTATTTGGACGCTTCTGTAAATGTCCAACATAATGACACGCCACTTCGTTGAGCTATCATTTGTGGCCAGATCGCTTCTGAAAAAGAGCTACATAGCTCAGTGGGGCTTTACATGGTAAAATAAAATAAAAAAAAACATCCTTCAGTTTTAGTTAATCTCCATCTCTAGAAGGAATGTAAATCTGTGGCGAGATGTTAACGACCTCGTCTGGTATGCAGGAGGTCGTGCGTTCGATCCTGGCCCTGACGCCTGCTTCTGTATATTTGGAGTTTGCGTCTCTCTCTCATCATCATCACGGTGGCTAGGAGATGTTAACTACCTCGCCTGGTATGCAGGAGGTCGTGCGTTCGATACCGACCCTGACGCCTGCTGCTGTATATTTGGAGTTTGCGTCTCTCTCTCATCATCATCACGGTGGCTAGGAGATGTTAACTACCTCGCCTGGTATGCAGGAGGTCGTGCGTTCGATACCGACCCTGACGCCTGCTGCTGTATATTTGGAGTTTGCGTCTCTCTCTCATCATCATCACGGTGGCTAGGAGATGTTAACTACCTCGCCTGGTATGCAGGAGGTCGTGCGTTCAATCCCGGCCCTGACGCCTGCTGCTGTATATTTGGAGTTTGCGTCTCTCTCTCTCTCTTCCCCGTGGTCGTGTGGATTTTTCTCCAGGTCCTCTGGTTTTCCCCTTTACAGTTAGAATCGACATCACGCGTTTGGAGTATTCTGGCTGCTCTAAAGATGTTAAGCCACTTCGTTGAGCCGTCGTTTGTGGCGGGGACCGCTTCTGAAACAGAGCTTTAGCTGGGTAAAAATAAAGATAGCAACATCCACAAATCTGCCAGTCGACTCAACGCCAGCCTCCCCGCCAGTCTTCAACTTCGGGTGCGACTTGAATGAATAATTTAAAGCTTATTCGGTCATTACACCAATTACCAAGATAATTACACGTCGTTTATTCCGAACCCGCCGTGCTAACGGTTACTCCGAAAGTCCCGGGTTTGTTTTGCAAGGTCGTTAGTCGCGTGCTTTAAAAAAACTGTTCGTTGCAGCTTTAATGAGCGAGTTTTGTGCTGATTCGGAATGATATTTTCGTGCGTAAAATATGCAAGGCTCGAATTAATTAGTTGGCGATAAACACAATTTATTTCATCTTCTTGGTTCAGTCGGTAAAGTCACGTAAGAAGGTGACCTTACCGAAAGAACCAAGAAGATGAATCCCTGCAGTCACGAAAGCTTTGAAACGATGTATTTCGCGGGACACGGACGACACGCTATAGTATATCGTCGTGTCTGCGTATCGCGGAGATCGTCATAACATTGTATATAGTTTCGCATCGAACTAGGGACCCATATCTAACAGAGAGGATCCTCACCTAGACACCATCTGGGCAGTTCCACCAGTATGGGCTCAAACTCGACTAGTCTGCTGATGAGACACTGATTGTTGAAACCGTTCCGTGCCTATACACATGTATAGGTAAAGTCACGTAGGTAAAAAAAAAAATGAAAACAACTAAATTAAATTTCGATTTAAAGCTTTCGTGACCGCAGGGATTCATCTTCTTGGTTCTTTCGGTAAAGTCACGTAGAAGGGAAATAATACAATAATAAAAATACAATATAATCAAATACAATTCTCACGACGTTTCGGCCACAACGCAAGCAGCCGTCCTCAGGTGACAGACGCTGTCTTTCCGACAAACCTGTTCTTCACCTGAGGACGACTGCTTGCGTTGTGGCCGAAACATCGTGAGAATTGTATTTTATTATGTTTTATTTTTATTATTTTATTATTTCCCTTCTACGTGACTTTACCGAGAGAACCAAGAAGATCAACTTAATTAAATCACGACGTTTCGGGCGCAACACAAGCGTCCTTCTTCAGATGCGGACAATGTAGCAAAAGCACAACCGCTGTAGCCATCTCTTAGACACACACACATATATATAATTCCTCGTCACAGCCATCTCTTAGACACACTTAATCTGTTGCGCTTTCGCGACGTTCTCCCCACCTGAAGAAGCACGCTTGCGTTGCGCCCGAAACGTCGTGATTTAATTTAGTTGTTTTCATTTATTAAAAATTTTTACCTACGTGACTTTACCGAAAAAAAACAAAGAGTATGAATCCTTGCAGTCACGAAAGCTTCAAATCTAGAATATACACATGTGGGCTGTTCCACCAGCATGGGCTCAAGCCCGACTAGTCTGCTGATGAGACACTGCGTGTCGAAACCGGCCCAGATGTTCGCTTGCGTGCAAGCAACGCTGCTGAAATGTTACCCCTCCGAAAAGGAAAGGCCGTGGTGCTGATGGGACGTGTAAGGAAATGTTAAAAATGTTAATAAATGTCTTTCCGCCTAGTGACTTTTATATAAATGCGTCTATCCCGCACAGCAACGCCGATGAGTATCGTCTCGTGCCGAAAGTTCCGCAGGTAAGACACAGGCAAAGACAGCCCGGGTAGCCTTTCACGGGCTGTTGGGGCAAGTGCTGTTCGCGAACGGCGCCTATTAAGGCCGGCACGGCACACGAGGGGGGTGAGTATTAATGTTATGGGAACCTCATTTGCCAGTAAAAATATGATAATTGGTTCTTTACCCTTCTATCTGGCAACAAAAAGGTGTCAGTTTTGTTGCCAGATAGAAGGGTAAAGAACCAATTATCAGTATTAATGTTGTTGTTGTTGTATTCGTGTGTTTTTGTGTGAGTGAGGCATGTGTTACACGTTGTGTGTTAGTGAGCTATTGTTGGCAAGGCACGAGTTTCATGTTGTGTGGTAGCATGTTGTGTGTGAGTAAGGCGTGTGTAGCATGTTGTGTGTGTAGCATGTTGTGTGTTGCATGTTGTGTGTGAGTAAGGCGTGTGTAACATGTTGTGTGTGAGTAAGGCGTGTGTAGTATGTTGTGTGTGAGTAAGGCGTGTGTTGCATGTTGTGTGTGAGTAAGGCGTGTGTAGCATGTTGTGTGTGAGTAAGGCGTGTGTAGCATGTTGTGTGTGAGTAAGGCGTGTGTTGCATGTTGTGTGTGAGTAAGGCGTGTGTAGCATGTTGTGTGTGAGTAAGGCGTGTGTAGCATGTTGTGTGTGAGTAAGGCGTGTGTTGCATGTTGTGTGTGAGTAAGGCGTGTGTAGCATGTTGTGTGTGAGTAAGGCGTGTGTTGCATGTTGTTTGTGAGGAAGGCGTGTGTTGCATGTTGTGTGTGATTAAGGCCTGTGTTGCATGTTGTGTGTGAGTAAGGCGTGTGTAGCATGTTGTGTGTGAGTAAGGCGTGTGTTGCATGTTGTGTGTGAGTAAGGCGTGTGTTGCATGCTGTGTGTGAGTAAGGCGTGTGTAGCATGTTGTGTGTGAGCAAGGCGTGTGTTGCATGTTGTGTGTTAGTGAGCTTTGTGTTGTTAGTAAGACACGTGACACCGTATATCCTTGTACTGGACATGCATTTGAGAAATATTCACTTCTCTCTTACACACTCGGGCAATGATCACCTTCAATCTATTTTAAAATTTTCCATTTGAATAGCGAGTTTGTACCTTGATAACAATTCGTTTTAGAATGAACGTAGTAATACACTGAGCAAGAAAAGTAAAAATTTCGCCAAACGGACGATACGAATATCTTGGGCCCCGCTTCGTACGATATTGTCATTATTATCGCGGCGATCATAAAAATATGTGATGATTCTGCATCAAAGTAAGAACCCGTATCTTAGAGACAGGATCCTTGCCTATAACCAGCTTAAGAAAGTTATTTATCGGAGCCAACTTTTGTTTAAGTTAAATTGTAACTTTATTAAATATTAAATTTCGATTTAAAGCTTTCGTGACTGCAGGGATTCATCTTCTTGGTTCTTTCGGTAAAGTCACGTAGAAGGGAAACAATAAAATAATAAAAATATAAAACAATAAAACATTCTCACGACGTTTCGACTGCAACACAAGCAATCATTTCTTGCTGTGGATTTCACACCTGATGATGATTGCTTGTGTTGCAGTCGAAACGTCGTGAGAATGTTTTATTGTTTTATATTTTTATTATTTTATTATTTCCCTTCTACGTGACTTTACCGAAATAACCAAGAATACTTTAATGAATATTGTTTATTTGTGCGAGCGATGATTTTCTATTTATTTTGACACGCGATTTCTTTTTTTTGCACCCACTCCTCGTTGCCTCATTGTTCAAATTAAAATTTGTTGTTCAGTAATTTTTCTTTCTTTTCTACATTTTAGGTGCCTCGGTTTCGCTCTTCGCAAAATGCGACCCAATCCTCGTCTCGAGCGTTCTCACCCCGGTGAAGCAGGAGAGATGTTGACTCCCTCGCCTGGTATGCAGGAGGTCGTGGGTTCGATCCCGACCTTGACGCCTGCTGCTGTATATTTGGAGTCTGCGTGTCTCTCTCTCTCCCCGTAGAGATGTTAACTACCTCGCCTGGTAAACAGGAAGTCGTGGGTTCGATCCCGACCTTGACGTCTGCTGCTGTATATTTGGAGTCTGCGTGTCTCTCTCTCTCCCCGTAGAGATGTTAACTACTTCGCCTGGTATACAGGAGGACGTGGGTTCGATCGCGACCCTGACGCATGCTGCTGTATATTTGGAGTTTGCGTGTCTCTCTCTCTCCCCGTAGAGATGTTAACTACTTCGCCTGGTATACAGGAGGACGTGGGTTCGATCCCGACCTTGACGCCTGCTGCTGTATATTTGGAGTTTGCGTGTCTCTCTCTCTCCCCGTAGAGATGTTAACTACCTCGCCTGGTATGCAGGAAGTCGTGGGTTCGTTGATAAGCCACTTCTTTGAGCCATCATTTGTGGCGAGGTCGCTTATGAAAAAGAGCCACGTAGTTCAGTGAGCCATACCTGGCAAAAATAAGAAAAATAGTAATAGTTTAAACAAAAACATATATATAATCTTACGAATCTAACTAACGAGTGAATATACCGAGCGATGCAATCGCATTAGGTTCATCAAAGAGGTTGCATCCAGTGGGGTAACAACAACCACAAAGACAAAGATACCCCGTGTAGCCTTAACAGACTGCTGGGGCAAGTGCTGATCGCGAGTAGCAGCACTTACTAAGGCTGCCACGGCACACTAAGTAGGTGGGTGGCCGATACCACGCCCGGCCGCCTTTGTCTCCCCACTGCTGTGATGTTTACACGCCAGGTACTTATTTCAGGCTGAGTCGACCCAAGGGAAGCCCTAGGACCGCCACTGACGATTGGTCGTGGGCGGGAATCAAACTCGGTCGGCTCGGTTCGTAGCACGGCGCGCTAACCGCGGCGCCACCGCTCCCCACGTATAGATACGCGTAAGACACAAAAGACAGAATGTACATACAGAGACAAAGATCCCCCGTATAACCTTACAGGCTGTCGGGGCAAGTTTTGTTAGTGAGAAGAATTACGCCCGGCCGCCTTTGTCTCCCCAAGTGTTGATGGTAACCAGCCATGCCAGGGAGTCACTTAAGGCTGAGTGGACATAGGGGATAGACAAAGACCAGTTTAGACATCGCTCGTCATTGATGTTAGCCGTGGGCGGGAATCACCACGACTATCATCATCACCACCATCAAAGACAATTACAAAGATCCCCCGTGTAGCCTGTAACAGACTGTTGGGGCAAGTGCTGTTAGCGAGCACCTATGAAGGCCGGCCTGGCACTCGAGGGGGTGGGTGGTCAGCACCACGCCCGGCCACCTTTGTCTCCCTAGTTGCAATGTTTAAACATAGCAATAAGTACTCATTTGAGGCTGAGTCTACCTAGAGGAGTTCCAGGACTGATTCAGATAGTCATCACTGGTGTTGGCGGTGAGCGGGAATCTGAATCGAACTCGGGTCGTCGGGTTTGTTGCGCAGCACGCTAACTGCTCTCCCCATCATCACCATCACCACCACCACCAAAATCACCATCATCATTATCACCATTATCATCATTACCACCACCATCATCATCACCACCACCAACATCATCATCACCACCATCATCATCACCACCATCATCATTATCACCATTATCATCATTACCACCACCATCATCATCACCACCACCAACATCATCATCACCACCATCATCATCACCACCATCATCATTATCACCATTATCATCATAACCACCACCATCATCACCACCATCATCGTCATTATCACCAACACCATTATCATCATCACCACCACCATCATCATCACCAACACCATTATCATCATCACCACCACCAACATTACCACCACCACCACCATCATCATCACCGCTACCATCATCATTATCACCACCACCATCACCACCACCACCATCATCACCACCACTATCATCACACTCACCAGCATCATCACCACCACCACCCCCATCATCACCACCCCCACCACCACCACCACCATCATCACCACCACCATCACCACCATCATCACCACCACCACCATCACCACCACCATCACCACCACCATCATCATCATCTACCCACCAAAGATCAAAGGGTGACAGTGACGGGGCGAAATTCCCCGTCGCCGATTGAACACGCCGACTCGTACGAGCTCGGAGCGCGACTCGATCGAAGAGCGCGCGGAGGAAGACTCACCGAGTTCGCTGATTGGCTGATGTGGTCTTATTTGGGGGGACGTGGTGGTGGGGGGTAGAGAATGTGAGGGGGGGGGGTGGCGTGTTGCCTCGTGGGGAGCGGTGGCGTAGTGGTCAGCGCGCTGCGCTACGAACTCGGCGACCCGAGTTCGATTCCCGCTCACGGACAACACTCGGTGACGATTATTTGAACCGGTCCTGGGCCTCCCCTAGGTCGACTCGGCCTCAGATGAGTATCTGGTGCGGTGTGCAGTAATCATCGCCACTGGGAAGTCAAAGGCGGCCGCGCGTGGTGCGACTAATGTTGTCAATGATCAGCTGCTGGTGAAGAATAACACGATGTAACACAAGTTTTGTTCCTGGCTAGTAAGTGTTATTTCGTAATTGCTTATGCCTATAAAATATAGGAAATGGCTATTATTCCCACAAACTTTGCTTTTGTGACCAGGGCAGTGATATTTTGAAATTTACCTATTTTCAATGAGAAAACGGGCGAAATTGTGTCTTTTCGTTCACATAAAGTCAGAAAAAAACACATGACTCAAAATAAAAATGTATTTATACTAAAGTAATACAACAATTACTACAAAAGATGTAGAAGTGAGTAGTTTTTCGAGACTTACGATTATACTGAAAATCACTTTCACGAATCAGCCCCCAAATGTAGTCTCCCATCATGTTCTCGTTATACTGTCCTTGGTAGCGGCGTTTAAAGTCCAGTATGTCCTGGTAGAAGCGCTCGCCTTGCTCCTCCGAGTACACTCCCATGTTCTCCTTGAATTTATCAAGATGAGCATCAAAGATATGGACTTTGAAGGACATCCTACAGCCCATTGTGCCGTAGTTCTTCACCAGAGTCTCAACCAGCTCCACATAGTTTTGGACCTTGTGATTGCCCAGGAAGCCACGAACCACTGCGACAAAGCTGTCCCAAGCCGCTTTCTCCTTACTCGTGAGCTTCTTGGGGAATTCATTGCACTCCAGGATCTTCTTTATCTGTGGTCCGACGAAGACACCGGCTTTGACCTTTGCCCCAGACAGCTTAGGGAAGAAGTCTTGATGGTACTTGAAGGCTACCGACTCCTTATCTACAGCTCTGACAAATTGTTTCATAAGGCCCAATTTGATGTGCAGTGGTGGCATCAGCACCTTCCGGGGGTCCACCTGTGGCTCCCACTTGACGTTGTTCCTCCCCACAGAGAACTCGGTCCGCTGTGGCCAGTCCCGCCTGTCGTAGTGAGTCTTGGTGTGTAAATATTCTGTAGTAATTTTTGTATTACTTTAGTATAAATACATGTTAATTTTGAGTCATATGTTGTTTTTTTCTGACTTTATGTGAACGAAAAGACACAAATTCGCCAGTTTTCTCATTTAAAAGAGGTACATTTTTAAATATCAATGTCCTGGTCACAAAAGCAAAGTTTCGTGGAGAATAATAGTCATTTTCTGTATACCTTTTGAGGCATAAGCAATTAGGAAATAACACTTACTAGCCAGGAACAAAAAAACAATTGTTACACAGCGAAATCTTCCCGAACCGACTGGCACTACGGTAGAGGAGCCGGTAGATTTTTTTTATTTTATTTAAACGTCGATTTCAAAGTTTGTGCAACGGTTTTCGATTTCGCGTGTCTCTGTCACCACAACGTACCGCGGGTTGTTGTTTGTTGTTGTTTGTTGTTGTTTGTTGTTGTTTGTTGTTTGTTGTTGCTGCTGCTGCTGCTGTTCGTCAAATGTTGGTGAACCCCTGGGGGGACAGGCTACCCTCGCAGATGAGACACACCGCCTTCACCATCGTCACCCTCTCTGCACTTCTCTCACCCTGGACGTTTTCAAACTGCACTCGCATGAACACCAACGTGTTGTTTCGCATGAACACCAACGTGTTATTTCACATGAACACCAACGTGTTATTTCGCATGAACACCAGCGTGTTGTTTCGCGTGAACACCAGCGTGCTATTTCGCATGAACACCGTCGTGTTATTTCGCGTGAACACCAACGTGTTATTTCGCGTGAACACCAACGTGTTATTTCGCGTGAACACTAACGTGTTATTTCGCGTGAACACCAACGTGTTACTTCGCGTGAACACCAACGTGTTATTTCGCATGAACACCGTCGTGTTATTTCGCATGAACACCGTCGTGTTATTTCGCGTGAACACCAACGTGTTATTTCGCGTAAACACCAACGTGTTATTTCGCGTGAACACCAACGTGTTATTTCGCGTGAACACCAACGTGTTATTTCGCATGAACACCAACGTGTTATTTCGCGTGAACACCAACGTGTTATTTCGCGTGAACACCAGCGTGTTATTTCGCATGAACACCAACGTGTTGTTTCGCGTGAACACCAACGTGTTATTTCGCGTGAACACCAGCGTGTTGTTTCGCGTGAACACCTAGGTCGACCCAGCCTCAAATGAGTACCTGGTGCGATGTGTAAACATCGCCACTGGGGAGACAAAGGCGGCCGGGTGTGGTGTTGGCCACCCACCCCCTCGTGTACCGTGCCGGCCTTCATAGGTGCTCGCTAACAGCACTTGCCCCTACAGTCTGTTAAGGCTATACGGGGGATCTTTGTATATATATGTGTGTATATATGTGTGTATGTATGAGTGTGAGTATATATATGTGTGTGTATATACTGTATATGTATGTGTGTGTATGTGTGAGTGTGTATATGTGTATATATGTGTGTGTGCGCGCGCGCGCGTAAATGTTTGTGCCAGCCGCGGGCTTGAGTCGGCTTTCAATCGGCTTTCGCGTCACACTCCACCGCGGGCGAATTACTCGGTGCACACCGATCGATGGCGCTGGGAGCTCGCGTGTGAGCGAGGGGGCTTTGAGTGCGACACTCGGAGCAGCGGCGATGGGACTCCAGGCCGAGCCCTCTGTCCCAGGATCAGCAAACCAGATCCGCACTCCGAACAGCCAACTCGTTGCCAGAGCGGCGACAGACGGTGCGACCTTTTTTTCCTCTCTCTCTCTCTCTCAACTCGTCACACACAAAGCGCTCGCCGCAAATGGAGCACAATACCTTGACTGAAAAAATCGTCAACCACGCCGATTCCCGTGATCATCCTCGCAGCAGCAGAAGCAGCAGCGGCGGCGGTGGTGGCGGATTTTGGCTCAGCCATCGAACGCGGACGGTGGGCAGCGCATCAAAGCACGGCGCTTTCAGATGCGCTTCTGCGGCCGTCTGGAACGCGCTCTTAACGATCAGCGGAGACGCGGCGTTATTGTTTGGAGATATTATGATTTGGATGATTGTTATCATTGTGATTATTGTTTAAAAACAGCTGTCGAGAGATGAGAGAGAAGTAGAGAGATTGGGGACCGAGAGAAAATATATTTTATTTTTTATTTTTTATTTTACAAGCTCAACGAAGTGGACTAATCTCATCTTCACGTGGAAATGAATAACAGCAGCCGAATACTCTAAACGCGTGTTGTTGATTCTAAATGTCGAGGGAAACAATCGGACTCGCATAGAGACCCACTGACTTACACAGAGACCCACGGACTCACACAGAGACCCATAGACTCACACAGAGACCCATAGACTCGCATAGAGACTCACTGACTTACACAGAGACCCATAGACTCGCATAGAGACCCACAGACTTACACAGAGACCCATGGACTCACACAGATACCCATAGACTCGCATCGAGACCCTTTGACTTAGACAGAGACCCATAGACTCGCATAGAAACCCACTGACTTGGACAGAGACCCATAGACTAGCATAGAGACCCACTGACTACCCAGGCACCCGTGGACACTGACGGAATGAGGGATTGGCAATATCCCGTCGTTCGTGTCGACCAAATTCGCCGCATGCACCGCCACATCAGTGGCGACTCTCCGTGCCTCCCCCTAAGTCGACTCAGCCTTAACTAAGCACCGGGTGCAGCGGGCTGTAAACATCGCCATCGGGGAAACAAAGGTGGTCGGGCCCGGGGTTCTGGCCGGACCACCCCCTAGGATTTTCCCTGCGCCGTGATTAATGGGTGCTCGCGAATAGCACTTGCCCCAACATCCTCTGTGCGCTACGCGGGGGACCTTTGCCTGTCGTTTGTGTGTGTCCACTCGCGTATGCACATATACGTGCATTACCTACACATATATGTATGACAATACGTGTGTGTGTTTATATATATATAACAAATGACAAAGATACCCCGTGTAGCCTTAACAGACTTTAGGGGAAAGTGCTGTTTTGCGAGCAGCTTAAAAGGCCGGCACGGCACACGAGCGGGTGGGTGGTCAGCACCACGCCCGGCCGCCTTTGTCTCCCCAGTGGCGATGTTTTACACACCGCATCGGGTACATTACTCATTTGAGGCTGAGTGGACCTCGGGGAGGCCCAGGACCGGTTCAGATCATCGTCACCGGTGATTGTAGCCTTGAGCAGGATTCGAACTCGGCAAATCCGGGTTCGTAGTGCGGCGCGCTAACCGCTACACTACCACTCCCCACATACATATATACACACTCATATATACATAATAAAAAATTAACCCGTAAAAACTAAGATTTTCACTATAAATCCTTTATATGCGTGGCGGCTAGAGTCCTCTCGTCCTCTGGTTTGAAATGGCTGCCACCTATGGGTCAGATGATTGTCTGGCAGCATTAAACAATTGGTAATTAAATATTTTTAAAAAAATTCTGAAAAATGCATTGTCACGCACAACGAGTCTGTGTGCAAAATGTCAGCTCGATTGGATCACGGGAAGTGGGTTAAAAAACGACCGAAAGATTTGCACGGTCCTAAGCAAGCAAGCGAACTTAATATAAGGGATTTAAAAATAGACACATACTTGTACACTCTCTACAAAACAATAACTGCAAAAACCTTAACCGCGGACCCAAGCGAACCCGAGTTGGATTCCCGGCCCGCGGCTAACATCAGCGGCGGGTGATACCTGAACCGGTCCACAGCAGTTCCTTCTACTTTACCAGCAAAAGCAGTGACCGGCGCGGTGAAGTATGGTCAAACAACCGTCCACGGGCCGACGCGGCGTGAGTGACGAAGCTGTCATCCAGTAGTGGATTCACAAGACGGGTGGTGTAGGGTATGGGGGGGGGCGAGGGGCTGCTCAATCGATTGAGCGTATAATTCAAGTGCCCGTCGTTAATTGGCAAACCAATTAACGCGATAGTAGTCGTCGCAGGGCAGTGTGGGCTGATCATCGAACATAGTCGGCGGTGACCGCATCGCCGTGCCGCTTTTTCAGATGCTGCTTGAGCGGCCGTCTGGAACGCTCTTGCTTCCGACGCTAGGTTTCAAGTTTCAAGTTTCATTTATTTGGTGTAGCCCTGTGAGCCATTCGGCTCTTGAATCGGGTGCAACCGCAACAGGCAAAAAAACAAAAACATGAACAAGAAAACATCTGAAAGTGACTATGTGCAAACTGAAAATCCAAGAAAAGACAGCAAAATATTGCAGAAAAAGCACTGTGTACAGAAAAAGATACTGTGTGCAGAAATCCCAGTGGGATGCAAGTCAAACAACAACAACAACCACAAGACAACTTAGATTAAGGCCATCAGTCTAACTCTGTACTACAACAAACAAACATGGCCAAACCAAAAAACGTTTAGAAATCACCAAAAATAAATCCATAAAAGCAATGAAACAGTGAACATAGGAACTGTGACCGAATTTTCACAATAAACGACATAAACAACATGTACTACCAAAACCCTGCAGCCATAGCTGGCTGCATGAGTCACTCCACAGCAGCAGGAGCATCAGTCGGAGTGTCAACATTTTTCAATGCACCTTTAAGATCAGCACCATAGCACTAAATAGCTCTATCGCACTTTTAAATCGTCTAGATGGACGAACTCATTTCTTTAGAACTGCTTTTTTTGTGTGGTTAGTTTGTTGGCCTTCCCCACCCTCCACCCACGCACCTCCGATGATCACGGTTGGCCACTACGTACGGTGCGAAAGAAGTTCAACCGTAACAGTTAGCGAAACCGCGTTCCCCCTTGCTCATCAACGCCAGCAGCCGCAGCGGCCATGGTCCATCCACTGCTGGGTGAAGGCCTCCCCCCCCCCCCGAGCCGTACGCCAATGCGAATGCGCGTTGAACTTCTTTCACACCGTACGTGGCCAGCCGTGCTCGTCGAAGGCGCGGGGACAGGGGACGGACAGCAAAGGAGACTGAACACGATCCTGCAGGGCGCGATCCGCCTAGCACCAGCCGCACGCACGAGCTGATTTGGTGGTTCCGTCTCCACGGTTGATGGTTCTCTCACTGAAGCGTTCGTTATACATTGGTGGGAGTGGGGGGGGTACGGGGTACGGGGGGGGGGGTACGGGGTGCAGGGGGGGGGGGGTACGGGGGAGAGGGGGCGGGGGCGGATCAGCCCCAGAATTCTCAAATTGCGGGCCGTGAAAATGTATTTTTGGGTGAGCAAGGAGTGCGATTTTAAAAATAACAACAACAAACGAATTCACTCAAGTTGGGTGGATCAAACAGCAGCAAGGTCGAAGGAAGAAGAAAAAAACAAGCGGGGAGAAATATCATAGAATAATAATATATGTCATAAAACAGAAACTAATAGTAATATCTTCTTGGTTCTTTCGGTAAAGTCACGTAGAAGGGAAGTAATAAAATAATAAAAATAAAACATAATAATTGTACTATGTTTTAATTTTATTTGTATTATTTTATTACTTCCCTTCTACGTGACTTTACCGAAAGAACCAAGAAGATGAATCCCTGCAGTAACGAAAGCTTAAAATAATAAAAATAAAACATAATAAAATATTATGTTTTATTTGTATTACTTTATTACTTCCCTTCTACGTGACTTTACCGAAAGAACCAAGAAGATGAATCCCTGCAGTCACGAAAGCTTTACATCGCAATCTAATAGTAATACTTTATATGCGTAAGACGCAAATCATCCACAGGGATCTCGGTGCGCGAGATCCCTGTGTGTATAAAAACTATACAATAAAAATACTTTACAAAATAAATACTATAACATACTAATAATATACAATGTAAATACTATACAAAATAAAAACTATACAATAAAAATACTTTACAAAATAAATACTATAACATACTAATAATATACAATGTAAATACTATACAAAATAAAAACTATACAATAAAAATACTTTACAAAATAAATACTATAACATACTAATAATATACAATGTAAATACTATACAAAATAAAAACTATACAATAAAAATACTTTACAAAATAAATACTATAACATACTAATAATATACAATGTAAATACTATACAAAATCAATACGATACAATATGAATAGTATGCAATATAAATGCTATACATATTCATACTTTACAATATTATAAAATCTAAATACTATATAATATAAATGCTATACAATATAAATACTATACAATATATTACCTTTTTAGAAACGTACTGCAAAGAGAGGACAAATATTGATCAAATAAGGAAATTCAGAACGATGGAAAAATCCCAGAATCAGAATATTGATTTATACTGGAGGAATCCGATGAGCAATAAAGCTCTTTTTATCACAGATGTCCAGCAGGGCTACGGGGTAAGAAGGTTGCAACAACAACAACAACACAAAACCACGATCTGAGTGCAAAGTTCAAGTAAGGTAAACAAATCACCCAAACACAAACAAACACAGCAACTTAACCATCCCCATACAGGCAGGCAAAGCCCAACTGATGTATTAACTTTAGTTTTTATTTGTTTACAGAAGCGACCTGGCCCATCACGAGTGATAGCTCAACAAAGTGGCTCATACTCTTACGTTTTTTCGGTAAAGTCACGTAGGTAAAAATAAAAAATACAAATTATAGAAATAATAATAGTAGAAATAAAATAATAAATCACGACGTTTCAGACGCAACACAAGCTTCCTTCATCAGGTGTAAAAAAAGGCACAGCAAAATAACTGTACAGTTATTGATATCCATGCCGGCAGCCCTCTGCATTGAGATTATTTAGATTATTTTGTTCAAATGATAAGCCACTTTCTAGATTTGAAGCTTTCGTGACTGCAATGATTCATACACTCTTCGGTTTTTTCGGTAAAGTCACGTAGGTAAAAATACCTAAGAGTTTGAATCCTTGCCGTCACGACAGCTTGAAATCTAAAAAGTGGCTTATCATTTGGACAAAATAATCTAAATAATCTCAATGCGAGGGCTGCCGGCATGGATACCGTGCAGGTAAAATTGGCTCAGTGAAGGGCTCAGTATCACCTCCTTTGGGCTAACGCTGCATGCCTCTATCATACAGAGACCCATAGACTCACATAGAGACCCACAGACTCACATAGAGATCCATAGACTCACATAGAGACCCACAGATTCACATACAAACGGCAGACTCACATAGTGACCCACAGACTCACATAGAGACCCACAGACTCACATTGACATAAACAGACACATAGACATAAACAGACTCACATAGAGACCCGCAGACTCACACAGAGACCCACAGACTCACATAGAGACCCACAGACTCACACAGAGACCCACAGACTCACACATACACTCATAAACTCACAGAACCCACAGTTACCTTGTGAGCGCAGGCTGTTCAAATAAATTCACGACAGTAAAAGTAATGATCGCGGCTTCGCGAACCGTAAACAAAAACATCATCAACAACATCATCATCATCATCAAGGGGCATGACCAGAAGCCACCACGTGATGCGTGGTCGCTACGTGCAATCAATCGCGTCGCTACGTAAACAAAAAGAGACAAAGATCCCCCCCACCCACTATAGCCTCGCGAGACGATTGGGGGCAAGTGCTGTTCGCGAGTAGCACCACCTATGAAGGCCGGCACGGCACACGAGGGGGTGGGTGGCTAACACCACGCCCGGCCACCTTTGTCTCCCCAGTACTGGTATTTATGTAAATACGCGCGCGCATACGTGACGTGCTATGTTATTCTATTTGTAATAATCGGCAAAGATAAAATAAAAAGTAATGTATTGCGTATTACGATAGGTTACAGCGCAGTGTATTGAACAGTGGTTAAAGTTATGATGATCGGGCTTAACTTAAGAAAAGCATTATGTGGTGACCGAGCATTGAGAGGCAGAGCAGAAATACATTATCCACCACCACCGCTGTCGTCATTTCATCACTATCATCACTCACCCTCTCACTCACTCATCCACACACTCATCCACTCACCTACCCACCAACTCACCCGCTCACTCACCCACTCACCTACCCACCAACTCACCCGCTCACTTACCCACCCACTCACCCGCCCACTCACTCACTTACACACCAACTCACCCACTCACTCACCCACTCACTCACCCACTCACCTACCCACCAACTCACCCACTCACTCACCCACCCACCCACTCACTCACCCACCCACTCAATTACCCACCAACTCACCCACTCACTCACTTACCCACTCACCTACCCACCAACTCACCCGCTCACACACCGACTCACTCACCCACCCACTCACTCACCCACCCACTCACCCACCCACCAACACACCCACTCACTCACCCACTCACCCGCTCACTCACCCACCCACTCACTTACCCACCAACTCACCCACTCACTCACCCACTCACCTACCCACCAACTCACCCACTGACTCACCCACCAACTCACCCGCTCACTCACCCACCGACTGACTCACCCACCAACCCACCAACCCACCCACTCACCCACCCACCGACTCACTCACCCACCCACTCACCGTAGTCCGTCACTCCTTGCAAACCGGCGGCTTGAGACGCAAGCAGCAGGGCTTGCTTACACGACTCGGGTGGCACGTAGCCGGCGAGCACCGCTTGGTACGCGCACAGCGGATGCTGCTGCTGCTGCTGAAGCTGCTGCTGCTGCTGATGGTGGTGGTGGTGATGGTGTGGATGGTGTGGGTGATGGGGGTGGTGAGGTGCGTGGTGAGGATGGTGGTGGTGGTGGATGTGCGGTGGTGGAGACACGAGGAATCCCAGAGCTCGTGCCGTCTCGGGCGAGATCGAGGTGGACGCGAAGGGAGAGGGGAAGAGAGCTGGGGAGTAAGGCAGCAGTAGAGAGCCCGGGCGAAACATCGTGACTCGAGACTAACTGCCGCTACTACCACCACCACCACTGCAGCTACTACCACCACCAACACTGCAGCTACTACCACTACAACAACTATCACCAACACTAAAGCTACTACCACTACAATTACCACCACCACCACTACAGCTACTACAACAACTACCACCAACACTGCAGCTACTACCACTACAACAACTATCACCAACACTGCAGATGCTACTACTACAATTACTACCACCACCACCACTAAAGCTACTACCGCTACAATTACCACCACCACCACTACAGCTACTACAACAACTACCACCAACACTGCAGCTACTACCACTACAACAACTATCACCAACACTGCAGATGCTACTACTACAATTACTACCACCACCACTACTACAGCTACTACCGCTGCAACTATCCCTACCACTACTACCACCAACTACAGCTACTACAGCTACTACTACCACTACAACAACCACTTCAGCTACGGCTATCACTTCGGCAACCCACCACCACCACTACGACCACAACACTTATCGCGACTACAATAACAACACCAATTATTACAAACCACAACAATTACTGCTCTATTGCGAGCCCTTCAGTGACGTCTGCTTATAATACTGCCCACTGCCTGTCTACCGGTCACACACAACCTCGACTTCCACTACCAACCACTTCCTCTGCTACCCCTCGACTACCACCACCACCACTACCACCACCACGAACCACTACCACCAACCACTACCACCACCACCAACCACTACCACCACCACCACTACCACTACCACCAACCACTACCACTAACCACTACCACCACCACCAACCACTACCACCACCACCACCAACCACTACCACCACCACTACCACCACCACTACCACCAACCACTACCACCAACCACTACCACCAACCACTACCACCACCACCAACCACTACCACCACCACCACTACCACCACCACCAACCACTACCACCACCACTACCACCACCACTACCACCACCACTACCACCACCACCAACCACTACCACCACCACCAACCACCACTACCACCACCACCACCAACCACTACCACCACCACCAACCACCACTACCACCACCACCACCAACCACCACTACCACCACCACCACTAACCACTACCACCAACCACCACCACCAACCACTACCACCACCACCAACCACTACCACCACCACCACCAACCACTACCACCACCACTACCACCACCACTACCACCACCACTACCACTAACCACTACCACCAACCACTACCACCAACCACTACCACTACCACCAACCACTGCCACCACCACTTCATATATATAAAATATCTCAGTTGCAGAGCGCAGGCCTAATGTCGAAAGATGGCCAAGCGGCCAGTAACAAACAGCACAATTCAAGTCGTAATCGGTAGGAGTTAGTGAGATCGATACGTCTCTTGAACTAAGCGAGGTGATTCCTGTAGGAACTTGGGGAGGAGAGAAGCGAAGGTGACGATGATGCTGGGAGGAGGAGGAGGGTATTTCAGAGCCACTTGCACCACCACAATCACCACCACCACCACAACCACCTTGAGAGGGTGGTGGTGGTGGCGGTGTTGGAGGTGGGGTGGTCTGACAGGTGTGTGCCCCCCACCAGGTAAAGTTAAACTAACCACTGAGCCCCCCCCCCCCCAAAAAAAACCCTTCTACCACCCACACCCAAACTGTGCCTGCAACTTTTAACGAATAACAAAACAAAAACGATCAACTCTCGAAGAGATGCGCGGCTGATTAAAAAAAGAATCAAACATCCAAGTAAGAAATTTAAAGTAAATAAACTTCACCGCGCCGATGTTAAGACGTTCAAATCTCACGGGTACGCTTCGCGGTAGCTTGCGAAGCCGAGTATGTGAAACAAAAAAAAGTACCCTTACGATGTTGGCGTGACTTTTCGAACCACGTGCAATTGAAAACAAAAGGAAATGCGTGAATATTTTCCAGCGACAAAGCGCCGCTACGACTCGTCCCGAACACTGCCCTCAATATAATATACTCATACACTCGGCGTCGTTTGGAACGATGGCCCTTCTAAAAAGATTGATGGTGAACTGAAGTTGTATATCCGTGGTGGACGAGGTGGTGGACGAAATGGTGGACGAGGCGAAGGAGGTGGTGGTGGAGAAGAGGCGAGTGTAGCTGTGTCTCTCTCTCTCTCTCTCGCTCTCTCTCTCTCAATCTCTTCTGACCGCGTCTTCCTCCTCGCTGTCTGAAGACACTCGCTCACAGGTGAGATGGGGGGGGTGGGGGAGACGTGGGAGGGAGAGAGGGGGGTGGGCAGGTAAGATGGGGAGGGAGACAGGGAGGGTAGAGGGGAGGGACGGGTGAGGTGGGGCGGGAAGGGGGGCAGGTACAGGTGAGACGCAGGAGAGCGAGGGTAGGATGAGAGGATGGATGGGAGGGGAGGTGAGGGAGGGAAACGGGGAGTGGTGTGCAGATTGAGCTACGGCGAAGGGGTCGAATGGGGGTGGAGTGAGGGGAGGAGGAAGGAGAGGGGGGGGCTACAGGTGAGATGGATGGGGAGGGAGGGAGGGAGGGAGGAGAGGGGTGAGGTGAGGATGAGAGCGCTGGCAGGATGGGAAGGAGGGAGGGAGGTAGGGAGGCCGTACCTAAGGGGTCACGGTTTCGCCGGCGAGGTGCCAGGCGAAGGCGCAGCCCTGCAAGTGCCTGCTCACGCTACTGCTGGCGGAAGGGTCCTCCGCTTTACCTCTCTCTCTCGAGGGTAATTTGGCCTACTCTTCCTCTTGGGTCAGAACGTCTTGGGAGTGGTGGAAGCGCCTGCACTTTACTCCACCGCACGCCACGGATAAGGTGTTTAGCGCAACGAATAGTGCTGGTGGTGTTGGTGATGGTGGTATTGGTGATGGTGGTATTGGTGATGGTGGTATTGGTGATGGTGGTATTGGTGATGGTGGTATTGGTGATGGTGGTATTGGTGATGGTGGCATTGCTGGTTATGTTGACGGTGCTGTTCCCGATGACGAAGAGATGTTGATGCTGTGAGGTTGATGACGCTCAGAATCAAAATCTAAATCTGAATCTTTATCTATCCTGGAGGAATCCGATGAGCTATGAAGCTGTTTTTTTTCACAGATGTCCGCTAACTCAGTTACACGCTGCACGAGCCCGATGATTGTTCATTTTATTCTGAATGTTTGAATGGGCCAGCTGTTTGTGCCACGCACAAAGACAAAGATCCCCCGTATAACCTCAACAGACTGTAGGGCCAAGTGCTGTTAGCGAGCACCCATAAAGACAGGCACGGCACACGAGGGAGTGGGTGGCCAGCACCACGCCCGACCGATGTTTACACACGGCATCAGGTACTTATTTGAGGCTGAGTCGACCTAGGGGAGGCCCAGGACCAGTGTAGATAATCGTCACCGGTGTTGGCCGTGAGCGGGAATCGAACCCGGTTCGCTAGGTTCGTAGCGCGGCGTAGCGCTAACCACTACACCACCACTCCCCACTCACACCACACACCACGCGTGCACCATCACTACCCTCACCACGACCTGTTGTATGAATATAACTAGAGTAACTACGTCACATCGTTACCACCACCACCACCACAACAACAACAACAGCATGATAGCAACAAGGGATACAATCTCCAGAACTAAATGAACCGGGCAGGAACCGAGTCGTCGGGATGAGTGATCTCCGAGGCTCTGCGTGGAGGCGAAATTCATTCGTACGTTTCATTCATCGCCGCGTGGGGAATGAATCAGTAGCGTTGACGCTGCTGCCCGAATTGCGGTGAATGATCAATCTGGGGTGGAGGGGGCGGGGTAGTCCCCCCCCTCCCCCCTCCTTGACCCCCACCCCTCCCCCCAGCTATCAAGGCACCACTCAAAACACTCACGGCCTCTCCCCCCACCCCTCTCTTTCTCTCTCTCTCTCCGTCTCTCTTTCCCTCTTTCTCCCGCGAGCAAACAGTCCCGGTCTGCTGTTGACTCGGGGCTCAAGGAATAACACGCGGAGCAGGAGAGGGGCGAGGAGGAGGATCGTTTGATGAGAAGCAGAGAGAGAGAGAGACGTTTGACTTTTAAACAACTTTTATTGCCGCCAGCAGCAACAGCACTGGAGGCGATTTCGATACGAAATACACAAAGTCACCAGCAAAACAAATAAACGCTACAAATCCACGCGCTGTGGCGCTAAAAGCACCGCGCACAACACGAAAGAGAAGTCACGTGGTGGTGGTTGTGGTGGTGGTGGTCATCGCGCACGCCACGGTGACGAGCGAGCGCTTCAGAAGGTGAACACCACGAGGAGGGTGCCGTCCACGCTGGTGCAGAGAGGGGCTTGTCCGGCTCCCCAGCGTTCGAAGAAGACGCGCTACACATCACCGACACGTGTGTGGTGCATGGCGTGCTCCAGCCGGCGAGAGAGAGAGAGCGGTGGATAATGAATGTTCTTCTAGTCTTTCCTCCGGCTGATGTCGATGCAAAGCCAACGACTACAAACCTCACGCGCAGGTGACCGAGGTCCACATGATTATTGTTCATCCCCGTCCGCAGCAGCAGCAGCAGCAGCAACGGAGTGATGTCGTCGCGATGTCTCCATCGTGTTTGTGGATCAGTGGCATCGCGTCGCTCTCCGTTGTGTACGCAACGTTCTGGATGAGCCGCAGTAACACCACCATCACCACCACCATCACCATCACCACCACCATCACCACCATCACCACCACCATCACCACCATCACCACCACCACTACCACCATCACCATCACCACCATCACCACCACCATCACCATCACCACCACCATCACCACCATCACCACCACCATCACCACCATCACCACCACCACTACCACCATCACCACCACCACCATCACCACCATCACCATCACCACCATCATCACCACCACCATCACCACCACCATCACCACCACCATCACCACCACCACCATCACCACCACCACCACCACCATCACCACCACCACTACGATGCCCATTGAGCTATTGTACACCCATTTCAAACCTTCTAAAACAGTCTGCATCAGCAGCAGGCCACGCTTTCCCACCTGATGACGGACGCTTGCGTTGTTGCGCCCGAAACGTCGTGATCTATTTTATTTTCTACCCCACGCGACTTTACCGAAAGAACCAAAGAGTATGGACCCCCTGCAGTCACGAAAGCTTCAAATCAAGATTTTACTACTGGAGAGGTTTTTTTGTTGTTGTTTTAAATGTCCAGTTGCGCATCAGGGATACCCCGCGTCGACTGCCATTGTCTGTGCAGTGGATGCGGGTTGGGGGTGTACTCAGCATCACGCTCGCAGACACTCACGCGTACCTACTTTCACAATTCAAAGGCAAAAAAAAAATCCCCGCATTTCCTTCACTTACTTTTGGGGAAAGTGATGTTCGCGTGCACGGCACACGAGGGGGTGGCTGGCCAACACCACGCCCGGCCGCCTTTGTCTCCCCAGTGGCGATGTTTACAGGTACTCATTTGAGGCTGAGTAGACCTAAGGGAGGCACAGGACCGGTTCAGATAATCGTCACCGGTGTTGGTAGCCGTGAGCGGGAATCGAACTCGGGTCGCCGGGTTCGTAGCGCAGCGCGCTAACCGCAAAACCACCGCTCCCCACCCACAACATCACAAAGAAAAAGATCCCCCGTATAGCCTTCAACAAACTGTTGGGACAAGTGCTGTTAGCGAGCACCTATGTAGGCCGGCAAAGCGCACGTGGGGGTGAGTGATCAGCACCACGCCGGGTCGCCTTTGTCTCCCTATTGGCGATGTTTCTACACATGGCACCAGGTACTCATTTGAGGCTGAGTCGACCTAGGGGATGCCCAGGACCGGTTCAGATAATCGTCACTGATGTTGGCCGTGAGCGGGAATCGAACCCGGATCGCCAGGTTCGTAGCGCAGCGTAGCGCGAACCGCTACTCACTCACACTTACAAAGACAAAGATCCCCGTATAGCCCTAGCAGACTGTAGGGGCAAGTGCTGTTAGCGAGCACCTATAAAGGCCGGCACGGCACACGAGGGGGTGGGTGGCCAACACCACGCCCGGCCGCCTTTGTCTCCCTAGTGGCGATGTTTACACATCGCACCAAGTACTCATTTGAGGCTGAGTCGACCTAGGGGAGGCTAAGGACCGGTTCAGATAAATCGCTACTGATGTTGGCAGTGAGCGGGAATCGAACCCGGGTAACCAGGTTCGTAGCGCAGCGCGCTAACCGCTACACCACCGCTCCCCACTACTCACACACTCACTCACACACTCACACACACTCACACACTTACACACTCACTCACACTCACTCACACACTCACACACTCACTCACACTCACTCATTCACACTCACACTTACACACACTCACACACTCATTCACACTCACTCACACTCACTCACTCACCCTTACTCACACTCATTCACACTCATTCACACTCACTCACACTCACTCACTCACACTCACTCACTCACGCTCACAAACATCACACCGAACACAACACCACACGCACACCGACAACAACAAAGGGTGGGAAGGAGGTCTGGGGGGGAGAGCGAGGCAAGCTGATATTGTAAACAATCACAAAGACAAAGCTCCCCCCGCCGTGGAGCCTTCAACAGACTCTTTGGGCCAAGTGCTGCCAAGCGAGTCGCACATATGAAGCGTCGGGCAAGGGGCGAGTGGACGGGCTGGCGACAAAGCAACGCCGCCGTTCCGCCTTTGTCTCCCCGTGTGCGCTGATGCTTTGGAGATGTGACGCGCGCGCACGGCACCCATTTAAGGCCGAGCCGCCCTAGGGGACACCGCCACTCACCCACCCCCCTCTCTCTCAGCATTCTCGTCGGGTGAACGAGGGATCTCTGTGATTTATTGATTGATTTTGCACGCGCACGCACGCGCATGCACGCGCACGCACTTTACGTCGAGCCGAGCTCGATTCGCCGCTCACGGCCAACGCCGGCGACGATTTCCTGGGGCCTCCTCCCCCTAGGTCGACTCGGCCTCGAAACGAGCACCGGGCGCGGCGGTGCGTAAACATCGCCACCGGGGAGACAAAGGCGGCCCGGGGGCGTGCCGCCGCTCGCTAACAGCGCTTGCCCCAACTCTCTGCTCAGGCTACACGGGAACCTTTGTCTGCTCTACGGGGAGCGGTGGCGCAAGTGGTTAGCGCACCGCGCTCCGAACGCGTCGAGTTCGATTCCCGCTCTCGAACCCCATTAACGGTGGCAGCGAACGTCTGAACCGATTATGGGGCCTCGTGTAGGTCCACTCAGCCTTAAGCACCGGCGCTGTGAAGACAAAGGCGGCCGGGCGTGGTGGTGGTGGTGGTGTTGTTGTGCCACCAACCCGCCCTCTCGCGTCCCGTGGGCGCTCCCCGTAGTTGCTGCTCGCTAACAAAACTTGCCCCAACAGCCTGTCGAAGGCTACACGGGCTACATTTGCCTTTTGTTTGTACTCGTCTGCTTTCCGATAATAGCGCGCCCTCTCTACACGCGCGCGCGTTATCTATTCACGCGATGTCGACGCAGGGCTCGAGGTACTGAGTTATTTATAGCGCTGACATCAGCGTCAATCGTGGAGACTCGGAACGCGCCACCGAGGCGACAGGGTTGACTCTCTCTCTCGTAGAGAGAGACAGAGAGAGAGACAGAGAGACACACAGAGACAGAGAGAGTGAGGCACACAGAGAGAGACATAGAGAGTGAGACAGAGAGAGAGACAGAGAGAGTGAGACACACAGAAAGACACAGACTTTTAAACAACTTTTATTGCCGCCAGCAGAAAAAGCACTGGAGGCGATTTCAATATGAAATACAGTGACCAGCAAACAAATGAAAATAAACGCTACAAATCGACGCGCTGTGGCGCTAAAAGCACCGCGCACAACACGAAATAAAAGTCACGTGGTGGTGGTGGTGGTGGTCATCGCGCACGCCACGGTGACGAGCGAGCGCTTCAGAAGGTGAACACCACGAGGGTGCCGTCCACGCTGGTACAGAGAGGGGCTTGTCCGGCTCCCCAGCGTTCGAAGAAGACGTGCACATCACCGACGTGTGTGTGGTACGCGTGCTCCAGCCGGAGCCGCGCCTTGAGCAGGCCTCTGAACACTGGAAGCTCCACAGAGCAGCCGTCAGTGTCACCTTGCAGCATCTTTTTTCTCGTTCTGTACACCGCCAACTTCGCCTGAGCACAGGCAAAGTTGGCGAGGTCATGGCGCTTGTTAGCCAGGTAAGGCACCACCCCATATACGAAGCTGCTGCTCTTGTGGAAGGGCCCTCCCAGTTTCCTGAAGATGTCCCCCAAAAGGCGGAACATTGGTTTGAGCCGCTGGCAGTGTAAGTACCGGTGGGGCAGATCCTCCCTGGCACCGCAGGAAATGCACAAGTCTGTTACCCCTGGCAAGATTCGGCTGAGCCACACGGCCGATGGCAACGTGCAGTGTGCCAACCTCCACTGGAGGTCACCGCAGCGTTTGGCTACTGCAAGCAGTACATAAACACGATACGAGTGCAAAGTGCACGAGAGCTAAACAAATCACCCGAACACATACGAAAAAAAACGAAACCATCCCCATCCGGGGCATGCAGCTAAAGCCACTGAGGAGCCGGCGTCAACAATTTCCCGAGCTCTGCCGCCCTCTCTCTATATGTGCTGCTGCTGCTGCTGCTGCTGACGGGTATTAACAATAATCATGTGGACCTCGGTCACCTGCGCGTGAGGTTTGTAGTCGTTGGCTCTGCATCGACATCAGCCGGAGGAAAGACTAGAAGAAGATTCATTATCCACCGCTCTCTCTCTCTCCAGCTGGAGCACGCCATGCACCACACACATGTCGGTGATGTGCAGCGAGTCTTCTTAGCACGCTGGGGAGCCGTGAAAGCCCCTCTCTGTACCAGCGTGGACGGCACCCTCGTGTTCACCTTCTGAAGCGCTCGCTCGTCACCGTGGCGTGCGCGATGACCACCACAACCACCACAACCACCACCACCACCACGTGGCTTTTCTTTCGTGTTGTGCGCGTTGCTTTTAGTGCCACAGCGCGTGGATTCGTAGCGTTTATTTTCACTTGTTTGCTGGTGACTTCGTGTATTTCATATCGAAATCGCCCCCAGTGCTTTTGCAGCTGGCGGCAAAAAAAGTTGTTTAAAAGTCAAAGTCTGTCTCTCTTTCTGTCTTGCCGCCCTCTCTCTACATCAAGGTGTTGCCGTCCAACGAATGAGGTGCGGGAGGAGACGGGAGCCACCGTCGAGGGTGCAACGCGCGGGGTCCACAGTTCTCCATCGAGGTTTCCTGCCCGAGCCAGGGAAACGCGGCTCCACCTCCACGCCCACGGGGAAGGAGGTCTACACATCGTCTGTGTGTGATCCACTAACCCTCACAGCTGCAATCGCCACCTCTGGCCATCTGTACCGGGGGGGGGGGGGGGGAGCGGGATAGAGCGTTGCCCCCTCGCTCAAGGCGTGGGGGTTTTCTCAGGATGCTCCGGTTTCCTCGTCGCCACGTGAATAATAAACACGACGATATTACCAATCGGCTAAAAAACACGTCTTACAATAAACACCCAAATGAAGCAGCAGCAGGAGGGCACTCGTGAGACCCTGTGCGACCCACTGTGGCTCTCCTGACTAATTAAGTAAATTGATTAGTTAAATAACAATTAATGACACACTCTGGCCAAGATGAAGATCACCAACGCAGTACTGCATCGCGCACCAACGCGGTGCTGCATGGCGCATCAACACGACACACGGGGGGGAGGGTGGTTAAAGTAATAAATAAATTATCCGCTTGTGTGTAAAAAAAACGGAGAGGGGGGAGAGCGAGCGATGGGGGAGGAGAATTGAAAAAAAATGTCGAGCTAAAAAAGTCAAAACAAAAATCGTGCTCGTCTGCCCTGGCGTGTAATGGATACTGTAGCCCTAACGCGCAGTCATTGAAACGGAGCGTGAAGACTTGGGGAGGGGAGGGAGATAGGAGTGGTGGGGGGAGGGGAGGGGAGGGGCGAGTGGATGGGGTGGGTGGTGAGGGAGGGAGGGGGTAAGAGAGAGATGGGGAGAGTTCAACATCTTCCGGGGATGTGACCGGCGTTTAAAGCGATCCTCTGCATCCTTCGCCCCACCGCTGATGCAGGTTCGGGCTGGACGATTTTGGGGGAAAGATCTCATTGCTATTTTTCTGAGAGATATTACGATTTGATTTGCGATTACTTTTTTAAAGTCAAGCTTCAGTTCAATATTCACTGTGTGATGGATTTAAAACATGTGATGGAGCATTACCACATGATACCATCAACATATGAACTGCTCTTTATATTCTCATGCAAGGACGAGAACTTAAAAGATATGCATTGCTTCCAACATGTATTAATGAAAAAAAAATTGAAATAGAACAATCAAACATCGAACAATTGTTAAGTTAAATAGATAAAGTTATAATAATACAAAACAAAACAATTCCAAGAAGAAAGTAATAGGATTTAAAGCTTTCGTGACTGCAGAGATTCATCTTCTTGGTTCTTTCCGTAAAGTCACGTAGAAGGGAAGTAATAAAATAATGAAAATAAAACATAATAAAATATATAATATTATTTTATTATTTTATTATTTTATTTTATTATGTTTTATTTTCATTATTTTATTACTTCCCTTCTACGTGACTTTACCGAAAGAACCAAGAAGAAAAAGTAATAGAACTTTTCAAATTGCAAAAAAATCGCAGCCTTTGCGATATGCTAATCGCATTGTTTCAAATTGCGAATAATCGATTTTAAATCGATTCGAGATCGATTAGTCGTTCAGCCCGAACGCAGATGCAGAGCCGCGGCTGCTCGACTTTCACACCGAGGCGGCCGATCCAGCAGGTGGACGCGTCGTCGCTGTGCGATGTCTCCTGCGAATTCCAAGACAAAAGTAATAGGACTTTTCAAATCGCAAAAAAATCGCAGCCGTTGCGATTTGCAAATCGCATTGTTTCAAATTGCGATTAATCGATTCGAAATCGATTAATCGAGTTGAAATCGATAAGTCGTTCAGCCCGAACGCAGCTGCAGAGCCGCGGCTGCTCGACTTCCACACCGAGGCGGCCGATCCAGCAGGTGGACGCGTCAGGAGCTGTGCGATGTCTCCTGCGAGTGTGCCGACTTGATGTGGCGATGGAGAGGGCGCTGTGCATGTCGGGGATAGGGAGGTGGATTTCGGACCAGGCGAGACAGAGGGAGGGGGGTAGAGAGATGGGAGAGAGGGGGAGAGAGAACGGAGACGTGGATGCGGAGTAGAAGGGAGAGTGAGAGAGACTTTTGACTTTTAAACCACTTCTATTGCCGCCAGCAGCAAATGCACTGGAGGAGATTTCAATATGAAATACAGTCACCAGCAAACAAATTAAAATAAACCTGGGGGGGGGGGATAAAATAATGAATGAGAGAGGAGCGAGCAGGAGAGCGATGAGAGGGAATGAAGCGAGAGAGGAGGATGGGGGGGGGTGCAGGGGGGAGGCGGGTGGGGGAGAGGGGGGTGACGGTTCAACAGCGCGGCAGAGCAATGCTGGTGGATGTCCCCTAATTGAGAAAGTGGCAGAGACAATGTGGGCACGAGCCTGGGGGGCTGGGGGGGCGAAAGCAGGGGGGGGAGGCGTTGATACTGTGAGTGTGGGTACCCCCCAGCCCCGCCCCCCCCCATCCCCCCACTCCCCCCCCACCCTCCCCACTCCCCCTCCCCCCGACCGTCCCCCACTGAACACAACCCCCGCACCTGCGCTCATCACCTGGATCCACGCCCATTGGTTCGACGCGGGGTCACGTGGGGTCGCGAGGGGGCGTGGTGGACCTGTCAGTGTGACGCGCCTACGGAGCCAAGGCGGGAGGGGGAGGGGAGGGTGAGTGGGGGGAGGGGGGGATGAGTGGGGGGAGGGAGTGAGGGAGGGGAGGGTGAGTGGGGGGAGGGGGTGAGGGGGAAGGGAGGGGAGGGTGAGTGGGGGGAGGGGGGGGTGAGTGGGGGGAGGGAGTGAGGGAGGGGAGGGTGAGTGGGGGGAGGGGGTGAGGGGGAAGGGAGGGTGAGTGGGGGGAGGGGGGGTGAGTGGGGGGAGGGAGTGAGGGAGGGGAGGGTGAGTGGGGGGAGGGGGTGAGGGGGAAGGGAGGGGAGGGTGAGTGGGGGGAGGGGGGGGTGAGTGGGGGGAGGGAGTGAGTGGGGGGAGGGTGAGTGGGGGGAGGGGGAGAGGGAGGGGAGGGTGAGTGGGGCGAGGGGGAGTGGGGGGAGGGGGAGAGGGAGGAGAGGGTGAGTGGGGGGAGGGGGTGACGGAGGGGAGGGGGAGTGGGGGGAGGGGGGGAGGGAGGGGAGGGTGAGTGGGGGGAGGGGGTGAGTGGGGGGAGGGTGAGTGGGGGGAGGGGGAGAGGGAGGGGAGGGTGAGTGGGGGGAGAGGGTGAGGGAGGGGAGGGGGAGTGGGGGAGGAGGTGAGGGAGGGGAGGGGGAGTGGGGGGAGGGGGTGAGGGAGGGGAGGGGGAGAGGGAGGGGAGGGTGAGTGGGGGGAGGGGGAGAGGAAGGGGAGGGGGAGGGGGTGAGGGAGGGGGTGAGGGAGGGGAGGGGAGAGGGAGGGGAGGGGGAGAGGGAGGGGAGGATGAGTGGGGGAGGGGGTGAGGGAGGGGAGGGGGAGTGGGGGTAGGGGGGAGGGAGGGGAGGGTGAGTGGGGGGAGGGGGGGAGGGAGGGGAGGGTGAGTGGGGGGAGGGGGGAGGGAGGGTGAGTGGGGGGGAGGGGGTGAGGGAGGGAGGGTGAATGGGGGGAGGGGGGAGGGAGGGGAGGGTGAGTGGGGGGAGGGTGAGGAGTGAGAGGGTTGAGTGAGTGAGCGAGCGGGGAGTAGGGGGGAGTAGGGGGGAGTAGGGGGGTGGGGGAAGCGGGTGGGGGGGAGTAGGGGGTGGGGGCTGCATAGTTTCTAGAACGTGAATGAGTTGAGAATGTAATGCGGTGGTGGCTTTGACCGCTTCGTCTTCTCTCGCACCACTGCTGTGGTAGACGCAGAGCAAACAACTACAGTGTCACACTGTAGTTGGTTGCAGTGTCACATCGTAGCCGAGTGTAACGCTGCTGATGCCTCCTTCGGATTTGTAGCGATCGGGGCATTGCGTCGTGATATGCTCTGGACGGCCACAGTAGCATCACTACTACTGGAGAATTTTAGTTTTTTATTTAAATTTTCCCATTTGTGCATTTAATCATGCTACCCCACATCTTCTCATGCCGTGGTTTGTGCAACGGATGATGGGTTTTTTTAAATTTAATTTTTCCCCATTTGTGCATTTAATCATGCTACCCCACATCTTCTACTGCCGTGGTTTGTGCAGCGAATGATGGGTTTTTTAATTTTATTTTTCCCCATTTGTGCATTTAATCATGCTACCCCATATCTTCTACTGCCGTGGTTTGTGCAACGGATGATGGGTTTTTTTATTTATTTTTTCCCATTTGTGCATTTAATCATGCTACCCCACATCTTCTCATGCCGTGGTTTGTGCAACGGATGATGGGTTTTTTTAAATTAAATTTTTCCCCATTTGTGCATTTAATCATGCTACCCCACATCTTCTACTGCCGTGGTTTGTGCAGCGAATGATGGGTTTTTTAATTTTATTTTTCCCCATTTGTGCATTTAATCATGCTACCCCATATCTTCTACTGCCGTGGTTTGTGCAACGGATGATGGGTTTTTTTTATTTATTTTTTCCCATTTGTGCATTTAATCATGCTACCCCACATCTTCTCATGCCGTGGTTTGTGCAACGGATGATGGGTTTTTTTAAATTTAATTTTTCCCCATTTGTGCATTTAATCATGCTACCCCACATCTTCTACTGCCGTGGTTTGTGCAGCGAATGATGGGTTTTTTAATTTTATTTTTCCCCATTTGTGCATTTAATCATGCTACCCCATATCTTCTACTGCCGTGGTTTGTGCAACGGATGATGGGTTTTTTTATTTATTTTTTCCCATTTGTGCATTTAATCATGCTACCCCACATCTTCTACTGCCGTGGTTTGTGCAACGGATGATGGGTTTTTTTATTTTATTTTTCCCCATTTGTGCATTTAATCATGCTACCCCATATCTTCTACTGCCGTGGTTTGTGCAACGGATGATGGGTTTTTTATTTATTTTTTCCCATTTGTGCATTTAATCATGCTACCCCACATCTTCTACTGCCGTGGTTTGTGCAACGGATGATGGGTTTTTTTATTTATTTTTTCCCATTTGTGCATTTAATCATGCTACCCCACATCTTCTACTGCCGTGGTTTGTGCAGCGGATGGCGGGTTTTTTAGGGGGGGGGGGGGGTTGGAGCATGAGCAGCTTCATGGGAGATAAAACTCGAGGAGGATCTTCTGAGCTTGTGTCTTCCACGAGACTTTCGCCGCTGCCTGTCGGCTTTACCGTCTCACTCTCAGGACCTGCACCGCCAAATGAAGTATTCAATGTACGACGTTTCGGGCAACGGCCCTTCTTCACAGCACGCAGAGAGAGGGCCATGGGAGGTAAATTTGATGGCGGACAGCGCGCTATAATATGTTTAAACTTTATTTTTATTTAGCAGGAAAACCCCACTGAGCAATGCGGCTCTTTTTCAGCAGCGATCTGGCGATCATAAATTATAGCTCAACGAAGTGGTTCCTACCAGTAGGAACTATCATCACGTGTGTGCCAGGTCACCTCTGATAAATAAAATGTGGGGAGCGGTGGTGCAGCGGTTAGCGCATTGCCCTACGAAACCCATCGACACGGGTTCGATTCCCGCTCACGGGCAACACCAGTGACGATTATCTGAACGGGTCCTGTGCCTCCCCTAGGTCGACTCAGCCCCAAATGAGTACCTGGTGATGTAGTAAACATCGCTACTGGGGAGACAAAGACGGTCGGGCGTGGTGCTGGCCTACCCACCCCCTCGTGTACCGTGCCGATCTTCACAGGGGCACCTCTGATTAACGCGATTTGGCTACGTACGGTGCGAAAGAAGTTCAACATACATAGCTGCCACTCGCCAACAGCACTTGCCCCCAACAGCCTGTTAAGCCTGTGCGTAGGGATCTTTGTCCGCTAACGAGGTCATCTCAGCGAACCTTACCTGCTCAATGGAATCGTTTTTAGTTTTATGGTCTTGCAGTGGCTTGAGCAAGACATTGCAGGGCTGCGCCTCTATCACTGTGTAGGAGGGGGGGGGTACACCAGGGGAGGGCCATCGATAAAGGTAATTTTCTGTGCCTCTCTCTCGAGCCAAGGGGAGATTCCGGGTGAAACAAGCACAAACACTGCCGCTCTCAATTACAGCGATTAGCCCTTGAAAGAGGGCAGATAATTAAATGAAACGTACACATTAAGGCAAGTCGGTACGTTACGAAATTGAACGGCAAAAGAACATGGGGGGAAAAAACCAGAGTGATTAATCATGATGAAAAAATTTTAACTTCGGAGATTGAACTTTGAAACATTGCGTTAGAAGTCCGCGACAATTGCGTAACGCGCAAGAGTCATGCTCGTCGGTTCTTTCAGTATCGTCACGTGGGTATAAACTAAAATAAATCACGACGTTTCGGGCGCAACAACAACACAAAGCGTCCGTCGTTATTAAATCCTTTATATTAAGTTCACTTGCTTGCTTGCTTGCGCGCTTACGACCGTGCAAATCTTTCGGTCGTTTTTTAACCCACTTCCCGTGATCCAATCGAGCTGACGTTTTGCACACAGACTCGTTGTGCGTGACAATTTATTTTCGTGAACATTTTTTCCCCAAAATGTTCCACTTTTTAGGAAAACAAAAATTTTCATATTTAATTTAAAATACCAATGTGATAAAAATGAAACTCTTACTAAAAAAAACAGAAATGAATAATAAAATAAAACCGATGCCACGCATATAAAGGATTTATAGTGAAAAACTTTGTTTTTACGGGTTAATTTTTGTTTCTACCTCCGTGACTTTACCGAAAGAACCAACGAGCATCGATCGATGCAGTCACGAAAGCTTAAAATCGAGAATGCAGCCAAGCGCAAGGAGTTGGTGCGTTGGGGTCACGTGCCGGGAACTTCCACTCGCCTTGCCGGCACGTGTGGTCGACGTGGAAGAGTAGGCCAAACACTCTAAGAGGTGTGGCGCCTTCCGCCAGCAGTGAAGGGAGCGAGCAATTTTCAGAGCCGCGCCTTTGCCTCTAAATGCAGGAGCGCACGCTAAACAAATGCAAAGATCCCCCGTATAGCATGAGCAGACTTTCGGGGCAAGTGCTGTTAGCGAGCACCTATTAAGGCCGTCACGGAACACGAGGGGGGTTGTGGGTTGCCGGCACCACGCCCGGCCTTTTCGGCCGATTCCCACTCACGGCCACCAACACCTGTGACTCTTATCTGAACCGGCCTCCACTAGGTCCACTCAGCCTCAAACGAGTACCCGGTGTGGTGTGTAGTAAACATCGCCGCTGGGGAGAGACAAAGGCGGCCGGGACGTCGTTGCTGGCCTTCAGAGGTGCTGCTCGCTAACAGCACTTGCCCTCAACATGTTACAGGCTATACGGGGGTGGGGAGGGAGGTGGTGGTGAATCTTCGTCTTTTTAAATCCTTTATATTAAGTTCACTTGCTTGCTTGCTTGCACGCTTGCTTGCTTGCTTGCGCGCTTACGACCGTACAAATCTTTCGGTCGTTTTTTAACCCACTTCCCGTGATCCAATCGAGCTGACATGTTGCACACAGACGCGTTGTGCGTGACAATTTCTTTTCGTGAAATTTTTTTTCCAAAATTTTACACTTTTTATGATTTTTTTTTTTATATTAAATTACCAATTGCTTAATGGTGGCAGGCAATGATCAAGCCAGAGGACGAGAGGACTCTAGCCGCCACGCATATAAAGGATTTATAGTGAAAAACTTTGTTTTTACGGGTTATTTTTTTGTACGTCTACGTGGGCGTAGGTTCGTCTCTCTGCCTCTCCCTCTTTCTCACTCTCACTCACTCACTCCTCTCACTCCACCCTCTCTCTCTCTCGCTCTCACTCACTCACTCACTCCATTCACTCCACCCTCTCTCTCTCGCTCACTCTCACTCACTCACTCCATTCACTCCACCCTCTCTCTCTCGCTCACTCTCACTCACTCACTCCACTCACTCCACCCTCTCTCTCTCGCTCACTCTCACTCACTCACTCCACTCACTCCACCCTCTCTCTCTCGCTCACTCTCACTCACTCACTCCACTCACTCCACCCTCTCTCTCTCTCGCTCACTCTCACTCACTCCACTCCACTCACTCCACTCACTCCACCCTCTCTCTCTCGCTCACTCTCACTCACTCACTCACTCCACTCACTCCACCCTCTCTCTCTCACTCTCACTCACTCACTCCACTCACTCCCAACCCTGTCGAGCAGCAGGCGTTCAGCACGGAGCCGCCGCCGAGTCGCGATCCAGTCCCGCGCGCCGCGAACAATGAGGCTCAATGTTTTTGAGTGGCGGGTCTCGCCGCGCTCACCGAATGAAAGGTTAATAGACGCTTTACAGAAATCGCTCAACGAAAATCACCCCGCGGGCCAATAACTAAGCCCACTCCGCTCACCCCCACTGCCACCACCACGCCCCCCCCTCTCTCCCCGCATCCCCCGCGCGCCCGAGTCGATGGAATAAACGCGCGGGCCGAATTCTTGAGTCACAGACGCGAGATGACAACCATTCCACCACCCCGCAACCTTACATCCCTCCTTTCCCCCCCTCCACCCCTTCCTCTCCCCCCCCTCCACCCCCTCCACCCCTCCACTTACACCCCCAACCTCCCCGACCCTCCACCCAAAACAAGCGCCCCACAATCATCCCCATCATCGGCATTGACTGCAGGGGCGGGAGATACGTTGCGCGTGATGCTAGCGAGCTGCTGTTTTGACCATCATCATTATTATTATAACTTCTGCTGCAGAGGGAAGAGATATAGGGAGAGAGGCTGCGGCTAAACTAGATTTTATTTTAGCCCAGGTCAGGCCCCACTACGCGACGTTGCTTTTTTTCAGAAGCGATCTGTCTACCAACAAATTATAGGTCAACGAAGTGGCTCCCTGTCGTGTGTAAATAGTGGCCACAAGGCTCTAAATGCGTGGATGTTGAGTCGAAATGCCGAGGGAAAACGCGGAGGATCCGGAGAAAAATCCACGCAACAACAGGGAGACAGAGAGAGAGAGAGACACGCAAACTCCTAATATACAGCAGCAGCAGGCGTCAGGGTTGGGATCTAACCCACAACCTCCTGTATACCAGGCGAGGTAGTCAACATCTCCGAGACACCGTGGCGCCCACACGGAGACATCGCGAGGCACAAACCACGAGCAGCTCGGGTGGTGAACTCACCCAGCCACGCACGGACGGACGTGCCCACCCAGCCGCCTTTGTCTTCCCCTCTCCCCCGCGCGCCCCTCCCCTCCCTCCCTCCACGACTACAAAGACAAAAATACAAAGATCCCCCGTATAGCCTTTCACAGAATGTCGGGGCAAAGTGCTGTTCGCGAGTACCCGCAGCACCGCCTATGAAGTCCGCTACGGAAGCTAGTGCGGGGTCTGTAGCATTTGTTATAAAGGGGCCCTAATAAAAAAAAACATAAATATTAAAACACAAATTTTTTACTTGCATAGTAAAGTAATTGTACTTTTTTCATTTGCTATACAGCCAGATAATACGACAAATCGCTAACCTTAAACACCCGGTCGTTCATAAAAGTTGAAGGCAGTATAGTACTATAGTAATAGAGCAAGTGCAGCATCACAGGAACGGAATTGATCGCTGCTTTAAAGCATTTAGCCCTTGAAAGTGCGGGGCCCGTAGCATTTGTAGCTGCTAGTGCTACGAGGATAATCCGGCACTGGGGTAGCAACACTTCCACGGCCGCCTTCGTCTCCCTCCCGCTGATGTTTGTACACAGCGCATACCCCCGGCAGGTCCTCGTGTCTAACAAGGCTGAGTCGATCTAGGGGGTGGGGGAGGTGCGGAGGGTTGATTGTTGATTTATTTGATTGCCACGTGTTTCGTTTGTCGGAGAAACGCTGTTGTTGTTGTTATTGTTGTTTTTGTTGATGAAACCCAAATTTGAGAGTTGAAATGAAAGTGGAGTGGCGCTGGGACCGTGAGCGGGACTCGAACCTCGAGTTCGCCTGGAGTTGCTGTTTTTGGCGCAGTAACTACCACGCCACACTCCCAACACTCCCCACACTCCCAACACTCCCCACACTCCCCACACTCCCAACACTCCCAACACTCCACTCCGTGTCTATTGATCGCCGATGGGCCCCCCCCACCTCACCCCCCCCCCCCCACGTCACCCCCCCCCACCTCACCCCCCCCACCTCACCCCCCCCACCTCACCCCCCCCACCTCACCCCCCCCCCACCTCACCCCCCCACCCCCCCCCCACCTCACCCCCCCACCTCACCCCCCTCATTACACTGCGGGTTAAACCGCAACGTCCCCGGGGGCGCTGTGCCACGACAACCCCTCCCCCCCTCACCCCCTCACCCCCCTAAACCCTCCTCCTCACCCCCCCTCACCCCCCCTAAACCCTCCTCCTCACCCCCTCACCCCCTAAACCCATCCGCTCACCCCCCTCACCCCCCTCACCCCCTCACCGCCCCCTCTCCCCCCGCCGAGGGCACCCAGCAGCAGCAGCAGCAGCCTCCCCGTGCCACACAACAACGCGCACGCGACCCGCGCCACGAGGGGTACGGGAGGCAGGGCCGAGTTAAGATCTTGTACGGCCCCCTGGGCTACAGGGTAGCGTGAGGGCCCCCCCCACCCACCCCCCAGTAATATTTTAAAAAAGAAAACAAAGTTAAATAAAAATAAAATCTATTTTTAACAAGGGTAACAACAAATACAATTCAGCATTCACGAGCGAAATAACTTTTTCACTTAATCTCTGGAGGCCCTCCAGCTGACGGAGTCCGCTGGGCTTCAGCCCCTGAAGTCCCGCCCCTTAACCCGGCCCTGCACGTGGGGGGGGGGGTGCACCCGGGTTCGACTCCTGGCACGGGTGGAGGTGTCGGAGTGGCACGGAGTGAATCAATCCACGAGAACCCCACACTCACCACCCGGCCCCCCCTCCCTCCACCCCCCACCCCACCCACCACGTTGAGACGCGAGATTTGTCCGTGCGTCTGCGTGGATTGTAACGGGGGATCGCGGTGTAACTGGACGGTGGTGGTGATGGTGGTGGTGGCCGTGATGGTGGTGTTAGTGGTGTTGGTGGTGATGGTGATGGCCGTGATGGTGGTGTTAGTGGTGTTGGTGGTGATGGTGATGGCCGTGATGGTGGTGTTAGTGGTGTTGGTGGTGATGGTGATGGCCGTGATGGTGGTGTTAGTGGTGATGGTGGTGGTGGTGATGGCCGTGATGGTGGTGTTAGTGGTGTTGGTGGTGATGGTGATGGCCGTGATGGTGGTGTTAGTGGTGTTGGTGGTGATGGTGATTGCGGTGGTGGTGGTGTTTGTGATGTTGGTAATGGTGGTGGCGATGGTGGTGGTGGTGGCGGTGATGGTGGTGGCAGTGATGGTGGTGGTGTTGGTAATGTTGGTGATGGTGGGTGGTGGTGATGGTGGTGGCGATGGTGGTGGCGGTGATGGTGGTGGTGATGGTGATGGGGAGAGGTGGTGTAGCGGTTAGCGCGCTGCGCTACGAACCCGGCGATCCTGATGATGATGCTGATGATGCTTATGGTGATGATGCTGTTGATGATGGTGACGATGATGATGATGGCTATGATGCTGCTGATGATGTTTATGAATCTGATGATGATGCTGATGATGATGCTGACGATGATGCTAATGATGATGATGCCGATGCTGATGCTAATGATGCTGTTGATTATGTTGATGAATCTGATGATGACGCTGATGATGCTGATAGTGATGCTGATGATGTTGATGCTGCTGATGACGATGCTGAAAGCTAATGATGCTGATGATGATGATGCTGCTGATGATGATGCTGATGATGATGATGCTGCTGATGCTGCTGATACTGATTGGGACACAACTCCCGACGACGGTCCGACCGTAAATCTGTGTAACGGATCGCGCCAATGCGCGGATCAATTCGTTTCGAGTGAAAGAGAGACAGACTTTGAATTTTGAACAACTTTTATTGCCGCCGGCAGCAACAGCACTGGAGGCGATTCCGATAAGAAATACACAAAGTCACCAGCAACACAAATGAAAACAAACGCTACAAATCCACGCGCTGTGGCGCTAAAAGCACCACGCACAAGACGAAAGACAAGTCACGTGGTGGTGGTGGTTGTGGTGGTTGTGGTGGTCATCGCGCACGCCACGGTGACGAGCGAGCGCTTCAGAAGGTGAACACGAGGGTGCCGTCCACGCTGGTGCAGAGAGGGGCTTGTCCGGCTCCCCAGCGTTCGAAGAAGACGTGCACATCACCGACACGTGTGTGGTACATGGCGTGCTCCAGCCGGAGCCGCGCCTTGAGCAGGCCCCTGAACACTGGAAGCAGCACAGAGCAGCCGTCAGTGTCACCTTCCAGCATCTTTTTCCTCGTTCTGTACACCGCAAAACAGAGAGAGACAGAGACAGACACAGAGAGAGACAGAGTGATAGAGAGAGAGACGGAGACAGAGAGACACAGACATACAGAGAGAGACAGAGACATAGAGACAGAGAGAGACAGAGAGACAGATACATACAGAGAGAGACAGAGAGACAGAGAGAGAGACAGAGTGATAAAGAGAGAGAGACGGAGACAGAGAGAGAGACACAGAGAGACAGAAACATACAGAGAGAGACAGAGAGAGACAGAGAGAGACAGAAACATACAGAGAGAGACAGAGAGAGACAGAGAGAGACACAGACCGAGACAGAGAGAGACAGAGACAGACACAGAGAGAGACAGAATGATAGAGAGAGAGACGGAGACAGAGAGCAACAGACAGAGATAGACACAGACAGAGAGAGACACAGACAGAGACAGAGAGACACAGAGAGAGAGAGAGACACAGACAGAGACAGAGAGACACAGAGAGAGAGAGACACAGACAGAGACAGAGAGACACACAGAGAGAGAGAGGCTGGTGGCCGCTGACGAACGGTGTGCCTCGTGCGAGACGTGGCAGTGTGCTTGTGCACACTGCCACGTCTCGCAGGAGGAGGCACTCTCTTGATTACAGCCTTCACAGGGTGCCAGGGCTCACTACACTCCCAGCCAGGACAGCTGGCAGACTGCCTGGCTGGCGACGCCGAGGAGGTGAAGACGCAGACGAAGACTCAGAGGTCGCAAAACGGGTTTTGATTCCTTACCCGTACCCGTACCCGGCCGCACCAGGGTCACAAACGGGTACCCGTACCCGGCCGTACCCGTACCCTACCCGTACCCGGACGGGTACGGGTAGGGTACGGGTACGGGTACCCGGCCGGGTACGGGTAGGGTACGGGTATCGGGTACCTGATTGCGACCTCTGGGATGAAGCCACGTTGCAGGCGCGGGTGGGTTGATTCTAGGAACTTGAATTGTGAGAAGAGACAAGACGTTGGGAAATGAGTGACAAACTGTTATTCACCAGTGACTCACGGCCTACCCGTACCCGTACCCGGCCGCACCAGAGTCGCAAACGGGTACCCGTAACCGGTCGGGTATGGGTAGCCGGGTATCGGGTAGGGTACGGGTATCGGGTACCCGGTTGCGACCTCTGTGAAGACTCCAGCAGCACGACGAGGGGACCCCAACTCCATGCGACAGCCCCGAATCTTCCCCTCGGGGGTCCCCTTTTATCCTCCCGGCCTGGACTCGCTCCGCCCCCCCCCCCCCGCCCCCCCGCTTCTAGAACCTTCTCGCGGGTTCCCGGGCGAACCTCACGTGCCCCCCCCCCCTCTCTCTGTCATCCTTTGCCCTGCACCCCTCCTCTTTGACTTATCACGTGACCTGCTGACAGGCAGGGCTGCTGCCAATGCCAGCAATCCGCGCTGTGCCCCGCAGTGACCCATTCCGTGTCTCTGCACTTGTTCGCGTGAAACTCGCATTCTCTCTGCGCCCGTCTGCAGCGGTGCTGTGCAGTAGGGCCATTGCCCGAAACGTCGCGCGTTATTTAACGTGTTTATATTTTAAGGCCACACACACGTACACCCTCTTAAGCCTCACCTTGCCATATGAATAAAAAGTGTGCCGTACTTGGCCCTTCCCCCCTCTCCAACCATTATATATACGGAGTGGTAGCTCTTGCAATCTCTCATTTACTTGATACAGCTGTCGTGGCTGTGACGGTTCCACCTGAAGACGGAAGCTTGTGTTGCCTCCGAAACGTCGTGATTTTGATTTTATTTTACTTTTATTAATTTTAATGTTTTACCTACGTGACTTTACCGAAAAAACCTAAGAATATGAATCCTTGCAGTCACGAAAGCTTCAAATCTAGAATTAGGTGGTGGTGTTGTTGTTGACGACGAATGTGTTGAGTTTGTTGTTGCTGTTGGACTGTGCTTGTGCACCACTGCCAACGCAGCAGCAGCAGCAGCGTTATCATCGACAACACATTTATTTAGAAACTGTTTTTTTGCGTGCCTTTAGTTTGTTGACCTTCCCTCCGCCGTTGGCTACGTACGGTGCGAAAGAAGTTCAACGTCATGGGCCTGTGTGTCTCGAGCGACGATTCTTTTGCGCCTTACGAGGTCAGCGGTAGGTTTCGCTGCGCCTAGCACGACTTGGTAGGCCAATCCTTGAGTGACGATCCTTGCCACGGCGATCACAAGTGAATGCGGTGGGTAGCTCCAGACGTATTTGTCGCTGTTTCTTGAAGTCGCTCCCGCTTGGTCTGCCAAGCAGCGTGTATCTTTTCTCCTCGCCTCAACGTACACCAGACGCATCGCACATCACAGCGCGCCTCTGTAACGACGACGGGGGTGTGGGCGAACCGAGTGACACTAATTACCGTGGAGGTGATCCAAGGCAAACAACACGAAGAGGAGTGTACAGTAATTGCCGCGTCGATATTTGGGATGTATTCAAAGAGAAAGAGAGAGAGGAGGGAGATTAAACACACACACACACAAAACAAATAATTCGCTCGAAATTTATCAAAGGGCTTGCCCCCCTCCCCTCGCTCTCTCTCTCTCTCTCGCTCACTCTCTCGCTCTGCACGCAGCCCTTCTCGCAGTCCGACGGCCTCCGACGTGTAGCTCATATCAGCATGCAGAGCTCCCCGTCATCTGCCACTGAGCACACGGCCTCCTCCATCGCCCACTGCTCCTTGAAGGCCGTGGGTCACCAGCAGCGCATGGCGGAACTCCAGCCCACACACCCTGAGGGCTCCGACCAGAGCGCGGAAGATGCCCAGGCTGCTGGCCGGACGTTTCCCCTCCAGGGCCACTTTCCTCGCCCTGTATCTCTCTCTCTCTCCACGCTCTCATCGGCCGTGTGGCTCAGCCGAATCTCGCCAGGGGTAACAGACTTGTGCATTTCCTGCGGTACCAGGGAGGATCTGCCCCACCAATACGTACACTGCCAGCGGCTCAAACCAATGTTCCGCCTTTTGGGGGACATCTTCAGGAAACTGGGGGTACCCTTCCACAACAGCAACTTCGTATATAGGGTGGTGCCCTACCTGGCTAACAAGCGCCATGACCTCGCCAACTTCGCCTGTGCTCAGGCGAAGATGGCGGTGTACAGAACGAGGAAAAAAGATGCTGGAAGGTGACACTGACGGCTGCTCTGTGGAGCTTCCAGTGTTCAGGGGCCTGCTCAAGGCGCGGCTCCGGCTGGAGCACGCCATGTACCACACACATGTCGGTGATGTGTAGCGCGTCTTCTTCGAACGCTGGGGAGCCGGACAAGCCCCTCTCTGTACCAGCGTGGACGGCACCCTCGTGGTGTTCACCTTCTGAAGCGCTCGCTCGTCACCGTGGCGTTCGCGATGACCACCACCACGTGGATTTTCTTTCGTGTTGTGCGCAGTGCTTTTAGCGCCACAGCGCGTGGATTTGTAGCGTTTATTTTCATTTGTTTGCTGGTGACTTTGTGTATTTTTATATCGAAATCGCCTCCGGTGCTGTTGCTGCTGGCGGCAATAAAAGTTGTTTAAAAAGTCAAAAGTCTCTCAATCTCTCTCTTTCCATCTCTTTCCATCTCCCTCTCCATATCTCTCTCAATCTCTCTCCCCGTGAAATTCACGGGCAGACGAGCCCTGGGCTTGTGACTCGCTCCGTGTGAATTCCACGAGTGGCCGAGTGTCTGGACATCTGAGAAAAATAAAGAGCTTCATGGCTCATCAGATTCCTCCAGTATAAATACATATTCCGATTCTGTTGTGTTTTCTTTTTTCATTTACAACACCCTTGCTGATCACGCAGTGCCCAAGTGCTCAAAACGCCAAGCGGTCAGCAACGAACAGCGCCCCTTCAACAAAGTCGGAGCAGAGAACACGAGTCTGACAGGTCTCTTGAATTTCGATTTGAAGCTTTCGTGACTACAGGGATTCATCTTCTTGGTTCTTTCGGTAAAGTCACGTAGAAGGGAAATAATAAAATAAATAAAATAAAACATAATAAAATAATTCTCACGACGTTTCGGCCACAACGCAAGCAGCCGTCCTCAGGTGAAAAACAGGTCTGTCGGGGAGACAGCGTCTGAATGACGTTTCAAACGTCGTGATCATTATTTAATTATGTTTTATTTGTATTATTTTATTATTTCCCTTCTACGTGACTTTACCGAAAGAACCAAGAAGAGGTCTCTCGAAATTGAGCAAGGCCATTCTAATTGTTTCATCACCCCAGCGTTTTCGAATTGATTTATCTCAAGAGCCGTGCACGTGCACTTGTCCACACACCGCCCCCCCCCCCCCCAGTGTCCCACGCCATCATCTCTCCCCCCCCCTCTCTCCGTCCCTTCCGTCTCTTCCTGTGGAACGCGACGCGTCTGTTGGCAAAACAGCCCCTGGGTCGCATGGTCAGGAAATAGGCGTTGTTCCGCGCTCGCGAGAGAAAGGTGAAAAAAAAAATCAGAAATGTTCCAATAAATCACGAAGCGAGGACCTGTCACAGCAAAGCAACGGAGATGAAGAGGTTCAGAGTGGCGGCGAGGGGAGGGGAGGAGGGGTGGTTTGGTTGGTAGTGAGTTCACTTAACACGGAGGAGCAGATCAACTTACAGCGCCGATGGTGATAGCAGGGAGGGGTTGGTGGTTTTGGGGTATGGTTCGCATATTGTTTGGGGGTGCGGGGGGGGGAGGTGGGGTGGGGTGGGGGAGGATAACCCCCCCACCCACCCTCCCCACCCTCCCCACCCTCCCCACCCCGCTATCAGCCTCTGACATGACCACCGTCATTATCGTTAACACGCCGGCAGGGGCCGAGTGCATGCGGGAACACGAGGCGACATTGCGTGGCAGCAGTCGGGCTGGAGAGAGAAGTCAGTGGGGTGGGGGGTGGGGGTTTTGGGGGGTGGGGTGGGGTGGTGGGGGGTGGGGTGGGGGGTGGTGGGGGGTGGGGTGGGGGGGTGGTGGGGGGTGGGGCTTTCCGGTTTTCCCTTAAGCGTAGTAAAGGCAAAGGATCCCAGCGTGTAGTCTTGACGGGGAGTGTGGGGTGGGACAAGTGCTGTTTTGCGCAGTTTGCGAGCAAACGCCCATGATTGAAGGTCTCGAACGGTGGATGTGGATGTGGCGGGGGCCGGCGCACACCCGGCCGCCTTTGTCTCCCTCGCGGCGAAGTGTACACACACACACATGGCGCCAGGTACTCGGGTGAGGCTGAGTCGACCTTCGGGGAGGCACACGACCGGGATGAGATAATTGTAATCTTTCGATGTAAAGCTTTCGTGACTGCAGGGATTCATCTTCTTGGTTCTTTCGGTAAAGTCACGTAGAATGGAAATGATAAAATAATACAAATAAAACAAAATAAAACATAATAAAAGAATTCTCACAGTGAGAATTATTATAAAAGAATTCTCACAGTGAGAATTATTTTCTTATGTTTTATTTGTATTATTTTATTATTTCCTATTCTACGTGACTTTACCGAAAGAACCAAGAAGATCATTGTAATCGTCACCGTTGTTGGGTTCACGTGAACGGGGATCGAACCCCGGGGTCTCTGCCGGGTTCGAAGCGCTGACCACGACTCGACACACGCGCAGAGACACAAACGACAAAGTTCGCCCGTCTCGCCTTAACAGAGAGACACAAACATGGCATTCATTCTAGATTTGAAGCTTTCGTGACTGCAAGGATTCATATTCCTAGGTTTTTTTCGGTAAAGTCACGTAGGTAAAAAATTTAAATTCAAATTATTTTTATTTTTATTTTACTTTTATTAATTTTTATTTTCATTTTTTACCTACGTGACTTTACCGAAAAAAACCTAAGAATATGAATAAACAAACATGGCAATTTGTTTTAATTTATTTTATTTTATACCTACGTGACTTTATCGAAAGAACCAAAGAGTAATGCTGTAAAGAATACCTGCAAATTAAATTTCGATTTAAAGCTTTCATTTCAGACGCTGTCTTCCCGACACACGTGTTCTTCACCTGAGGACGGCTGCTTGCGTTGTGGCCGAAACGTCGTAAGAATAGTATTTTATTATGTTTTATTTTTATAATTTTATTATTTCCCTTCTACGTGACTTTACCGAAAGAACCAAGAAGATGAATCCCTGCAAATTACTCAATTGACATTAAAGCAGCAGCAGCAGCGACATCGGCAGGAGCCTCCGGAAAACGAATTGGGAGCGTGTGTTTAAACACCGGTCAAATGTTGATGATAGTGATGTGGATGATAATGTTGATGATGATGACGATGATGATGTTGACGATGTTGTTGATGATGTTGATGATAGTGGTGTGGATGATGATGTTGATGATGATGACGATGTTGTTGATGATAGTGATGTGGATGATGATGTTGATGATAGTGGTGTGGATGATGATGTTGATGATGATGACGATGTTGTTGATGATGTTGACGATGTTGTTGATGATAGTGATGTGGATGATGATGTTGATGATGATGACGATGATGATGTTGACGATGTTGTTGATGATGTTGATGATAGTGATGTGGATGATGATGTTGATGATGATGACGATGTTGTTGATAGTGATGTGGATGATGTTGATGATAGTGGTGTGGATGATGATGTTGATGATGATGACGATGTTGTTGATGATGATGTTGACGATGTTGTTGATGATAGTGATGTGGATGATGATGTTGATGATGATGACGATGATGATGTTGACGATGTTGTTGATGATGTTGATGATAGTGGTGTGGATGATGATGTTGATGATGATGACGATGTTGTTGATGATGATGATGTTGACGATGTTGTTGATGATAGTGATGTGGATGATGATGTTGATGATGATGACGATGTTGTTGACGATAAGAAGTAGTGACGTTGACCGTGCACTGTGCGGGTTATGTAATGAGGCGGGGGATGGGAGGTGGGGGCGGTGCCCACGTGATCGACCTTTTGTTTTGGATAATGACAGCGCCACGCTCACAAACACAAAGACAAAGATCCCCCGCGTAGCCTTAACAGACTGTTGGGGCAAGTGCTGCAGCGAGTAGCGGCTATGAAGGCCGGCACGGCACACGATGGGGCGGGCGGCCAGCCCCACGCCCGACCGCCTTTGTCTCCCCGGTGACGATGTTTCTACACCTCACAGCCGGGTGCTCGTTTTGAGGCTGAGTCGACCTAGGCGATGCCCAGATCCGATTCAGATAACTCCTCGCTGGACTTTGTTCCGTGAGCCGGAATCCGGTGTGAGTGAGGAGTGTGTGAGTGAATGTGAGTGAGTGTGTGAGTGACTGAGTGTGTGTGAGTGAGTGTGAGTGTAAATGAGTGTGTGTGTGAGTGAGTGAGTGTGTGAGTGAGTGTGAGTGAGTGAGTGTGTGAATGAGTGAGTGTGAGTGAGTGTGAGTGAGTGAGTGTGTGACTGAGTGTGTGAGTGTGAGTGTGTGTGAGTGAGTGTGTGTGTGTGAGTGAGTGTGTGAGTGACTGAGTGTGTGTGAGTGAGTGAGTGTGACTGTGAGTGTAAGTGAGTGTGTGTGTGTGTGAGTGAGGGTGAGTGTGTGTGAGTGTGTGAGTGTGTGTGAGTGAGTGTGAGTGTGTGTGAGTGACTGAGTGAATGTGTGTGAGTGTGTGTGAGTGTGACTGAGTGAGTGTGTGTGTGTGAGTGTGTGTGAGTGACTGAGTGAGTGTGTGTGAGTGTGTGTCAGTGACTGAGTGAGTGTGTGTGAGTGTGACTGAGTGAGTGTGTGTGAGTGTGTGTGAGTGACTGAGTGTGTGTGAGTGACTGAGTGAGTGTGTGTGTGAGCGTGACTGAGTGAGTGTGTGTTAGTGTGACTGAGTGCGAGTGAGTGACTGAGTGAGTGTGAACGACCCTCGAGTGAACGACCGCGTGGCCTGTTGTGAGAGTCGGGCCGAGTTTCGCGTCCGATTTGCGGGGGGGGGGCAGGTCAAATCGTTCGTTACGCACGAGGGCCATTGCCCGAAACGTCGACTTGCGTGTGTACTATGGTGTGTGTGTGTAGAGAGGGAGAGAGAGTTTGTGTTACTTATTACAAAGGCGGTCTCGAGCTGCCTTGACAGAGGCACGTGGTGTGGGTCACATCCTCCTCCTCCCCCCCCTCCTCCTCCCCCCCTCCTCCCCCCCCTCCTCCTCACCCCCCCCCCCGCGCTCCCTCCTCCACCCTCCCACCCTCCCTCCCCCATCCCCCAAAAGACTCTGACCAAGCGCCCCGGGGCGTGGGATAAGTTGTCTCGGATTGGCGATGATTTGTCAAACAATGTTTAGACACCCGCTCGCCATTCCGACAGAAGGTCAGGCGAAGCGTTTGTAGGAGTTGAAAGGTGGTGGAGGTGGTGGAGGTGGTGGAGGTGGTGGTGGAGGTGGTGGTGGTGGGAGGAGGAGGAGACGGGGGGGGGGGGGTGAGTGGGTTGTTCTGGTGAGGCTGGTTGTGGTAGTCAAAGGTGGTGGTTGTGGTGGTTGTGGTAGTCAGTGGTGGTAGTTGTGGTAGTCAGTCGTGGTTGTGGTAGTCAAAGGTGGTGGTTGTGGTAGTCAGTGGTGGTTGTGGTAGTCAGTGGTGGTTGTGGTGGTAGCGGTGGTGGTTGTGGTGAAGGTGGCGATGATGGTCACGGTTGTGGTGATGCTTGGCGAATTGGATGAGTGATGGTGAATTCATTACTGGCTGTTTGTGATGGTGGTAATGGTGATAATGATGGTGAGTGTGATGATCATGATTGCTGTGGTGATGATGGTGATAAAGGATGGTGGTGGTGATGATGATCATGGTGGCGTTGATGATGGTTTTGGTGGTGTTGATGACGATGATCATGTTGATGTGTTGATCAGGGGCAGGGTCACGTTTCGCTTGAATCATTGCTATAATGAGCTGCCCACGTGTTTATCGGCAAGGAATCATCTCTCTCTCTCTGTCTCTCTCTGTCTCCCTGTGAGATATTTTAGGAGATAGGTGGCGGAGTGAACGTGAGAGGAGAAACTTCAGAAGGAGATCGCGATGTGGATGGGGGAGGTAGAGACCGGAGGGAGGTGATGGGTGCAGGGTTAAGTATGGGGGGGGGGGGGGAGACGCAGAGAGACAGAGACACGGGGAGATCTCTTACAGGTGCGCCTCGCCAGGTGAGCACGGGCAGACGGAGGGGTCAGAGATAGCCTCGGCTGCGTGTGTCAGTGTGTGTGTGTCAGTGTGTGTGTGTCAGTGTGTGTGTGTCAGTGTGTGTGTCAGTGTGTGTGTGTCAGTGTGTGTGTCAGTGTGTGTGTGTCAGTGTGTGTGTCAGTGTGTGTGTGTCAGTGTGTGTGTCAGTGTGTGTGTGTCAGTGAGTGTGTGTCAGTGTGTGTGTCAGTGTGTGTGTGTGTGTTTGTGTGTCAGTGTGTGTGAGTCAGTGTGTGTGTCAGTGTGTGTGTCAGTGTGTGTGTGTCAGTGTGTGTGTCAGTGTGTGTGTGTCAGTGTGTGTGTGTCAGTGTGTGTGTCAGTGTGTGTGTGTGTGTGTGTTTGTGTGTCAGTGTGTGTGTGTCAGTGTGTGTGTGTCAGTGTGTGTGTCAGTGTGTGTGTGTCAGTGTGTGTGTGTGTCAGTGTGTGTGTGTCAGTGTGTGTGTCAGTGTGTGTGTGTGTCAGTGTGTGTGTGTCAGTGTGTGTGTGTCAGTGTGTGTGTGTCAGTGTGTGTGTGTCAGTGTGTGTGTGTCAGTGTGTGTGTGTGTCAGTGTGTGTGTGTCAGTGTGTGTGTGTCAGTGTGTGTGTGTGTCAGTGTGTGTGAGTCAGTGTGTGTGTCAGTGTGTGTGTGTGTCAGTGTGTGTGTGTCAGTGTGTGTGTCAGTGTGTGTACATGGGGAGCGGTAGTGTAGCGGTCAGCGCGCTGCGCTACGAACCTGGCGACCCGAGTTTGATTCTCGCTCACGGCCAACACCAGTGACGATTATCTGAACCGGTCCTGGGCCTCTCCTAGGTCGACTCAGCCTCAAATGAGCACCTGATGCGATGTGATCGACATCGCCACTGGGGAGACAAAGGCGGTCTGGCGCCTTGTCGTCCTTAATTGGTGCTCGCTTACGCCACTTGAATCAACAATCTGTTTCGTATACAGTATGTATGAATGGAACGCCTATGCACAGACACATACAAAGACAAAGAACCCGTATAGCCTTAACAGATTGTTGGGGCAAGTGCTGTTAGCGAGTAGCACCTATACAGACACATACACATACCGATACCGTGTATGTATGTGTGTCTGTGAGTATAGGTATGTGTGCGTGTGTACATGTGGTTCTCTGTGTATAGGGGTATGTGTGTATATGGGTGTATATGGGTATCTATGTGTGTGGCTATGTGTATCTTCGTGTGCATGTATTTTGGTCCTGGGCCTCCCCTAGGTCGACTCAGCCTCAAATGAGTACCCTGATGTGGTGTGCGGTAAACATTGCCTCTGGGGAGACAAAGTCGGTCGAGTGTGGTGCTGGTCACCCATCCACCGCCTTCATAGGTGCTCGCTAACAGCACTTGCCCCCATCGGTCTGTTAACGCTATATGGGGGATCTTTGTCTCTGTTGGGTACAGCGAGCGGTGGCGCAGTGGTTAGCGCACCGCGGTACGGCCAACCTCGGCGGCGATTACCTGAACCGGCTGCGGATCTCCCTTAGGTCGACTGGGCCTAAAATATGTGTAGCTGGCACGATGTGCAACACAACATGATGAGGTCGTGGTGAGTGGGATTGTGGTGGTGGTGGTGGTGGTGGAGCTGACGATGGTGGCGTGTTTGGGTTGATGTGAGGCTGTATTGGTGGTGGTGGTGGTGATGTCGATGATGGGTGATGACCCTGGAGGTGACGATATGGGTGAAGTGGGGCGACCGAGTGAGTGGTGATGTGCGAGTGGGAAGAGAGTTCGTTGAGCGAATGGGTGATATGGGATTGGTGATGCTGCTGCTCATGATCACACTCTTACAGGATTCATTTGGCGGCGTGGAAAGTGCGGAGCCAGGCAGTGTGGGGGCGTGAGTGGATAGGCGAGTCAGTGTGTGAGCGAGTGAGTGAGTGTGAATGAGTGTGAGTGTGTGTGAGTAAGTGTGTGTGTGAGTGAATGTGTGTGAGTGAGTGTGAGTGAGTGTGAGTGAGTGTGAGAGTGAGTGAGCGAGTGTGAATGAGTGTGAGTGAGTGAGGGAGATGTGAGTGTGCGTGAGTGAATGTGGGTGAGTGAGAATGTGAGTGAGTGTGAGTGAGTGAGCGAGTGTGAATGAGTGTGAGTGAATGAATGTGAGTGAGTGAGTGTGAATGAGTGTGAGTGAGTGAGGGAGATGTGAGTGTGCGTGAGTGAATGTGGGTGAGTGAGAATGTGAGTGAGTGTGAGTGAGTGAGCGAGTGTGAATGAGTGTGAGTGAATGAATGTGAGTGAGTGAGTGAGCAACAACAACGGAGGGCAGAGGAGCAACGCTCACAACAACGAGCGGAGCGCCGGGTGGCTAAAGCACAGCAAGTTGGCACAGTAGGGGGGCACAGGTGGTGCATTGGCCAGTCATCTCGGTCATTTCGGTCAGTCGACCCGTGGCACCTGGGTCTGCCCCGTGACCTCCTGCCAGCGGGCGTTCGACACTTCACGTGGCCTCAAGGTGCACATAGCCTGGCACAAGCGTCGTGGTGACGTCACCGCCACTTAGTGGCGAATGGCGGTTGTTGTTGAGTGAGTGTTTGAGTGTGTGAGTGACTGAGTGAGTGTATGAGTGAGTGTGTGAGTGAGTGAGTGTGTGAGTGAGTGAGTGTGCGTGACTGAGTGAGTGTGAGTGAGTGTGTGAGTGAGTGTGTGAGTGTCTGTGAGTGTGCCTGAGTGTGAGTGAGTGTGTGAGTGAGTGTGAGTGAGTGTGTGAGTGTCTGTGTGAGTGTCTGTGAGTGTGCCTGAGTGTGTGAGTGAGTGTGTATGACTGAGTGAGTGAGTGTGAGTGTGAGTGACTGAGTGATTGTGTGAGTGTCTGTGAGTGTGCCTGAGTGTGTGAGTGAGTGTGTATGACTGAGTGAGTGAGTGTGAGTGAGTGTGTGAGTGTGTGAGTGATTGTGTGAGTGTCTGTGAGTGTGCCTGAGTGTGTGAGTGAGTGTGTATGACTGAGTGAGTGAGTGTGAGTGAGTGTGTGAGTGTGTGAGTGATTGTGTGAGTGTCTGTGAGTGTGCCTGAGTGTGTGAGTGACTGAGTGAGTGTGAGTGAGTGTGTGAGTGACTGAGTGAGTGTGTGAGTGATTGTGTGAGTGTCTGTGAGTGTGCCTGAGTGTGTGAGTGACTGAGTGAGTGTGAGTGAGTGTGTGAGTGACTGAGTGAGTGTGTGAGTGATTGTGTGAGTGTCTGTGAGTGTGCCTGAGTGTGTGCGTGAGACGTGGCCGGTGGAGTGCGTTGGGATTTGGATGTCGAGCACTAATCTCCTCCCTGACACCATAATGACTCTGCGCCCCCTCGTCACCGAACCATCCTCCCCTCTCCTCCTCCTCACCCTCCTCCTCACCCTCACCCTCCTCCTCCTCCTACTCGCCGTCTCTTCTCGGATTCCGGGCAATTACCCAGTCAAGGCCCCACGCCCTTTCACAGGCGAGGTCGCCTCGCGTATGTGTGTCTGTTGGTGTGTGTGTGTGTGCGTGTGTGTGTGTGTGCGTGTGTGTGTGTGTTGGTGTGTGGGTGTGTGTTGGTGTGGGTGTGTTGGTGAGTGTGCGTGTGTGTGGGTGGGTGGGTGTGTAGGTGTGCGTGTGTGGGTGTGTGTGTGTTGGTGGGTGCGTGGGTGTGTGTGCGTGTGTGTGTGTGGGTGTGTGTGTGTGGGTGTGTGTGTTGGTGTGTGTGTGGGTGTGTGTGTGGATGTGTGGGTGTGTTGGTGTGTGTGTGTTGGTGAATGTGCGTGTGTGTGTGTTGGTGAGTGTGCGTGTGTGTTGGTGTGTGTGTGTGTGGGTGTGTGTGTGTTGGTGAGTGTTGGTGTGTGTGTGTGCGTGTGTGTGTGCGTGGGTGCCGTGGGGAGCGGTGGCGCAGCGGTTAGCGCCACGCAGCGCTGCGAATCCGGCGATGGCCCGAGTTGGATTCCCGCTCGCGGCCACCAACACCGCTGACGATTCTCTGAACCAGTCCTGGGCCTCCCCTAGGTCGACTCAGCCTCAAAAGAGCACCTGGTGCGGTGCAGAAAAGCAACATCGTCACTCGGAGAGACAAAGGCGGCCGGGCGTGGTGCTGGCCACCCACCCCTTCGTGTGCCGTGCCACCCTTCACAGGTGCTGCTGGTTCACAGCACATGCCCCTAAAGTCTGTTGAGGCTATACGGGGGAGTGTTTGAATTGTATTATACAGTATGTACATTATTATGTGTGTGCGTGTGTGTGTATGTGCGTGTGTGTGTGTGCGTGTATGTGCGTGTGTGTGTGTGTGCGCGTGCCATACACAATGGGGAGCGGTGGGCCAGCGGTTACCGCTCTGCGCTATGAACCCGGCTCACGGGCAACACCGAGTGACGATTGTCGGAACCGGTTCTGGGCCTCCCCTAGGTCGACCCAGCCTCAAATGAGCACCCGGCGCGTTTGTGTAAACATCGCCGCGGGGGAGACAAAGGCGGCCGGGTTTGGCGACCCACTCCCTCGTGTGCCGTGCCGGCCTTCAGAGAGTGCTGGGGGGGGGGCGTCTTTCTCTTGGGTACGTGGGTACGTGTCACCACAGTGTGCCAGGGAATGTGCGACGGAGGGAGGTTTCGTGCGTCACGCGAGTCCAGGCGCGTGGGGAGCGGTGGCGCAGCAGTTGGCGCGCCGCGATTACGAACCCGGCGAACCCCAAGAGTCCGATTCCCCCCGCTCGCGATCGTCTGCGCCGCGTCTTGCGCCTCCCTCCCCCTAGGTGGGCTCAGCCTCAAATGACGACTTGGCACGAGGGGAGGCAAAGGAGTTCGGGCGTGGTGCTGCTGAACCTCCACAAACGCGCATCATCGCGTACCTTCAAAACAGCACTTGCCACAACAGTCGGCCCATGCTATCCGGGGCATCTTTGTCTTTGTGCCGGGCCATAGGAAAGGGGGTGAGTGGGGGGGGTGAGAGTGCTGATTAATGATTGCTGCTGCCTCTGGGGTCAAGTGGGATTGATGGGGGCTGAGTGCGGGACGGGGATTATAGAGGCGAGACCAGCACCCCCCATCACCCCGTATACGTCCTGCGCGTCACGTGCAGTGACGCGTCTGTGTCTGTCTGCTTGTGTCTGTCGATGTCTGTGTGTGTGTGTCAGTGTGTGTGTGTCAGTGTGTGTGTAAGTGTGTGTGTGTGTCAGTGTGTCGGTGTGTGTGTGTCAGTGTGTGTGTCACTGTGTGTGTGTCAGTGTGTGTGTGTCAGTGTGTCAGTGTGTGTGTCAGTGTGTGTGTCACTGTGTGTGTGTCAGTGTGTGTGTCAGTATGTCAGTGTGTGTGTCTGTGTGTATGTCAGTGTGTGGGGAGCGATAGTGCAGCGGTTAGCGCGCTGCGCTATGAACCCGGCGACATGGGTTCGATTCCCGCTCACGGCCAACATCAGTGACGAATATCCCAACGAGTGCGGGGCCTGCCCGTGACCACGCACAGCCGCCTTTGTCTCCCCAGTGATGATGTCTTACGCAGCTCATTGTGCTCAGGCTTGTACGACTTACAGACTTGGACCTGTTCAGATGTCGCTGGCCACTGACGATATAGCCGTGGCCGCGAATCGAACTCAGTTCATAATATAAATAAATGTAACGCAACATGAAGAGTGCTCACGATGATGTTCTAGAAAGGCCGGAGAGAGATCCTACTTGGCACAAATAATTCCCCGGTCTCTGTTCTAGACATCAGGGAGTTCAGAAAACTGATTTGCTGTTAAATTTCGATGTAAAGCTTTCGTGACTGCAGGGATTCATCTTCTTGGTTCTTTCGGTAAAGTCACGTAGAAGGGAAATAATAAAATAAAAAAAATCACAATAATAAAATCAGATTTATTTTATTATTTCCCTTCTACGTGACTTTACCGAAAGAACCAAGAAGATGATTTGCTGTTGTTTGCTGATTTTTTTTTTCATAGAATTCGGAGTGCGGGTTGGGTATCCTGGACCAGAGGTCGCAAACGGGTTTTGATTCCTTACCCGTACCCGTACCCGGCCACACCAGGGTCGCAAATGGGTACCCGTTCCCTACCCGTACCCGTACCCTACCCGAAATGAGTGGCAAACGGTGACTCACTAGTGACTCACGGTCTACCCGTACCCGGCCGCACCAGGGTCGCAAACGGCTACCCGTACCCGGCCGGGTACGGGTAGCCGGGTATCGGGTAGGGTACGGGTATCGGGTACCCGGTTGCGACCTCTGTCCTGGACCCAGAGCAGGCCTCGGCCTGGAGTCCCATCGCTGCTGCTGCTGCTGCTCCAAGTCTCGCGCTGAGCACCACACACACGGAGCCCCCCGGGTTGACATCCTTCAGTGCACCGAGTAATTCGCCCGCCGTGAAGTGTGACGCCGAAGCCGATAGACAGCACGCCAACCGCGCTACCCGTGAAATCGTCATCGTCGGCCTCGTCATCATCCGTACCTGCGATCAGCACCGTTAACTACGTAGCGTGCGAAAGAATAGCAACGTACATACACACAGACACTTGTAAACATCGCCACACGAGGAGAGATACAAAGACGGTCGGGCGTGTGTGTAGTGCTGGCCACACGACACCCCGTCGTTTGCCGTTTCAGTTTCAGTTTTGAGTTTCGTTTATTTGGTATAGATAGACCTGTGAGCCATTCGGCTCTTGAATCGGGTGCAACCGCAACAAACCAAAAAACAAAAACGGCACTTGCTCCAAACGGTCTGTTGGCTACCTACGGTGCGAAAGAAGTTGAACATCCATCATCAGCAGCAGCAGCAGTCAATCCACTGCTGGATGAAGACCTCCCCCCCCGCCGCCCCAAAGTTTAAATTCGCCGTCGCCAAATGCCACGATCTTGCGGTAAAACGATCCAACCTGTAGACGCGAGCTGATTCCATCGCTCCGTCTCCCACACGGGCGGAAGCGCCTCTCGGACTCCCCGCCGCTCGGTTGCGAGAATCAATTTAATCAATTAATAATCAATTAATAATGATGGGGAGGGGGGGTGTTTGTTTAAAGTTAATTAAATTATCAGCTCCGAACCGTGGGCGCCCCGGAGGTCAAAGGTCACGTGTCAATTAGGGGCTAAATAAACGTGCGCGTGGCGGGTGGTGATCGCGGGACGCGATGGGCAGAGTTCGGGACGTGATTGATTAGCGAGGGGAGAGGAGGGATAGAGAGAGGGGGGGGGGGCAAGATAGGAGAGAGGGGAGCAGAGAGTGGGATCGTGGGGAGAGATGGGACAGGTTCGCACAGATCGATAATCGATAATGATCGCATCTGCTGCGCCGCCATTTCACGCAGCGTGTGCGTCACGTGTCGATATTTATATCCCGGCATTCATTGGTGCTCGCTAAGAGCACTTGCCCCAACAGTCTGTGAAAGGCTATACGGGTGATCTTTGTCTTTCGAAATAGATGTCGGCTCAGCCTTAAAATGAGTACCACGTCGTCATCGGGAAGACAAAGGCGGCCGGGCGTGGTGATCACAGGTGTGACTCGCTAACAGCAGTTCACTTGCCCCACATCTGTTGAAGGCTATACGGGGGGTCTTTGTCTCTGTGTGTTTATGGAGCCCGTCCCTCGGCCTCGCCACACCAAGCGACACGAAGCTGCGCTCTAATAATCGATCAGGGAAGAAACACAAATAATCGATGACGTGAGTGGGATGGATGAGCGAGTAGGATCAATAGCAGCGGATCAATCACCCGCACACGTCCCCCCCCTCTCCTCCTCTCCCCCCGCCCCCTCCCCTCACTCCCCGCTAATTAACCCCTCAACTGTCGCGACCCTGACAGACCCCTGATTGATGTCCCGCGGGTTCGAGATTCGGAGCGCGCTCGGGGTGTCCGGGCCGGCGTCCGCGAATATCGAGGGCGGAGCGGTGGTGCAGCGGTTAGCGCTGCTAGCTGGGGGGGGGGGGGGCGGTTACGAACCCCGGCGATGGACCCTCTCACGGCCAACACCGCTGACGATTTTGCCTGAGCCGGGCCTGGGCCTCCCCCTAGGTCGACTGGGCCACAAATGAGTTCCCGGTGCGGTGTGTAGTGAAACATCGCCGCTGGGGAGACAAAGGCGGTCGGGCGTGGTGCTGGCCACCCACCCCAGCCCCGCGTGTGCCACATTGCCGGCCTGCATAGGTGCTACTCGCTAACAGCGCTTGTCCCAACAGTCTGTGAAGGTGGTTGTTGTTGTTGTTGTTGGTGATGATGAAAGTGGTGGTGATGGAGGTGGCGTTTGTAATGACGGAGACGTAAATAGAATCGCGGTGCTCTTGACGAGGATGATGATGACGATGGTGGTGGTACTGCTGATGATTATGATGATGGTGATGCTGATGATGACAATGGTGGGGGTACTGCTGATGATTGTGGTGATGATGATGGTGCTGATGATGTCAATGATGGTGGTACTGCTGATGATTATGATGATGGTGCTGATGACAATGGTGGTGGAGCTGCTGATGATTATGATGATGATGGTGCTGATGATGACAATGGTGGTGGTACTCCTGATGATTATGATGATGATGGTGCTGATGATGACAATGGTGGTGGTACTGCTGATGATTATGATGATGATGGTGCTGATGATGACAATGGTGGTGGTACTGCTGATGATTATGACGATGATGGTGCTGATGATGACAATGGTGGTGGTACTGCTGATGATTATGATGATGGTGCTGATGATGACAATGGTGGTAGTACTGCTGATGATGATGATGGTGGTGCTGATGATGACAATGGTGGTGGTACTGCTGATGATTATGATGATGATGGTGCTAATGATGACAATGGTGGTAGTACTGCTGATGATTATGATGGTGGTGCTGATGGTCATCATGGTGGTGCTGATGATGATGATGGTGCTGATGATGACAATGGTGGTGGTACTGCTGATGATTATGATGATGATGGTACTGATGATGACAATGGTGGTGGTACTGCTGATGATTATGATGGTGGGGCTGATGGTAATCGTGGTGGTGCTGCTGATGATGATGCTGATCAAGGTGTCGAGAGAGAAAGCGTGCAAGCGTGAGCGAGTGCGAGACTTCAGACTCGTGATGGAGGAGAGGAGAGTTGGTGGGTGGAGACGTGGGATGGAGAGTGGGGGGAGGGATGTGGGGGGGGAGGGATGTGGGGGGGGGATGTAGGGGGGGGGGGGGAGGATGCTTATGGGTGAGTGGCTGAACCTGGCTGATTGATGTCCCAGTTTAAGAGGAATCTCCCGCGCCAGGTAAATAAACTGTGAGCGGCACAGAGAAACCTCCACAAACAGCGCCGCGCGCCTCCAATCCATCTCTGGGGTTGGTGACTCACGCGGGGATTACCGGGCGATCCCGCGAGACTCGCGGTCCGCACGGGCCGAGAGTTTGGCGGTTGCGGTACAGCAAGTAGGATGTCGGCGCATCTCCGCAGACGACAACAAACGACTCTGGACCCTCCTGTTTGTCTGACCCCCTCGTGGAACAAAGGGGTTCCCAGGGGGCGGGGCTGTCCCCTGCTCCCCCTCCCCCCACCCCCCTTGACGAACCCCCCCCCCCAACCCCTCCCCGCCCCCCGCAATTCGATAGCTCCGAGCTAACATCAGCGCGGACAGGGGGTTAGCGCGGGGTCCCAAAAGACAACAAAGACAAAGATCCCGCGTATAGCCTTCACAGGCTGTCTGGCAAAGTGCTGCTAGGCGAGTAGCAACCCGCGAAGGCCGGGACGGCGCACGAGGAGCCAGCACCACGCCCGGCCGCCTTTGTCTCCCCCCCGGGTGGCGAGGTACGGACATCGAAGTAAGAATCATTTTAAGGTTGGGGAGACCTAGGGGAGGCTCAGGACCGGTTGAGATGTTCGTCACCGGTGTTGGCCGTGAGCGGGAATTGAACTCAGGTCACAGCCAGGTTAGTAGCGCAGCGTGGCGCTAACCGCTACACCACCACTCCTCCACATGCAACCAAAATATAGACAGAGATCCCCCGTGTAGCCTGTAACAGACTGTTGGGGCAAGTGCTGTTAGCGAGCACCTATGAAAGCCGGTACGGCACACGAGGGGGTGGGTGGCCAGCACCACGCCCGACCGCCTTTGTCTCCCCAGTGGCGATGTTTTTTACGCACCGAACCAGGTACTCATTTGAAGCTGAGTCGACCTAGGGGAAGCCCAGGACCGGTTCAGATAATCGTCACCGGTGATGGCCGTGAGCGGGAATCGAACCCGGGTCACCAGGTCCATAGCGCTGCGCGCTAACCGCTACACCACCGCTCCTCCACATGCCACCACACACACCACCACACCACCACCACACCACCACAACCAGAACCACTCGCCCCCCCTCCCCCACCACTCTCTTAGCAGCCCCCCACCGCCTCCTCCTCCAAGGCGAAGGTTTCTCGCTAATTCCCTTAATTACAGAAACCTCCTTTTTCAATGGATTTTGAATGTCAGAGTTACGGCAATGGGTTTCGGATCAGTGACGGGGCTCTTAGAGGATGGAGGGGTTCGGTGGGGGGCAGAGGGAGGGAGATGGAGGGGAGGGAGAGGGGAGGGGAGGGGGGCAGGTAATGGGTTGAAGAGTGGAGAGGGATGGAGGGAGGGTGGGAGAGTCTTAGAGGCTCCGTCAAACGAGCGTCCTCTGTTTAGAAACCTTGTGAGCCCTTTTACAGGTGGGCAGGGTGGCGAGGGAAGGTGTGTGTGAGTGTGTGTGTGTGCACGTGTGTGTCTGTGTGTGTGTGTGTGTGAGTGTGTGTGCACGTGTGTGTCTGTGTGTATGTGAGTGTATGCACGTGTGTGTGTGAGTGTGTGCACGTCTGTGTGTGTGTGTGCACGTGTGTATGTCTGTGTGTGTGAGTGTGCACGTGTGTGTCTGTGTGTATGTGTGTGCACGTGTGGGTCTGTGTGTATGTGTGTGCACGTGTGTGTCTGTGTGTGTGTGCACGTGTGTGTGTGTGTGTGTGAGTGTATGTGTGTGCACGTGTGTGTGTGGGTGTGTGTGCACGTGTGTGTCTGTGTGTGTGTGAGTGTATGCACGTGTGTGTCTGTGTGTGAGTGTGTCTGTGTGTGTTTGCGTGTGTGTGCACGTGTGTGTCTGTGTGTGTGTGCACGTGTGTGTCTGTGTGTGTGAGTGTGCACGTATGTGTCTGTGTGTGTGTGCACCTGTGTGTCTGTGTGTGTGAGTGTGCACGTGTGTGTCTGTGTGTGTGAGTGTGCACGTGTGTGTCTGTGTGTGTGAGTGTGCACGTGTGTGTCTGTGTGTGTGTGCACGTGTGTGTATTTGTGTGTGTGAGTGTATGCACGTGTGTGTCTGTGTGTGAGTGTATGTGTGTGCACGTGTGTGTCTGTGTGTGTGTGTGCACGTGTGTGTCTGTGTGTGAGTGTATGCACGTGTGTGTGTGTGCACGTGTGTGTCTGTGTGTGTGTGTATGTGTGTACACGTGTGTGTCTGTGTGTGTGTGTGTGCACGTGTGTGTCCGTGTGTGTCAGTGATTATCTGAACCGGTCTTGGGCCTCCACTAGGTCGACTCAGACCCAAATGAGTACCCGGTGCGATATGTAAACATCGCCACTAGAGAGACAAAGGCGGACGGGCGTGGTGCTGGCCACCCACCCACCACCTCGTGTGCCGTGCCGGCCTTTTTAAGTTCTCATTTGCAGCACTTGCCCCAACAGTATGTTCGGGCTATACGGGGGATCTTTGCCTTTATCTGTTTGTGTCTTTGTGTGCATTGTTGTGAGCGTCGCTCACAACAACGAGCAGAGCGCCGGGTAGATAAAACGCATAAAGTTGGCACAGTGCGGAGCACAGGTGGTGCATCTCCCGGTCATCTCAGTCAGTCAACCCGTGGCACCTGCAGGGTCTGTCCCGTGACCTCCTGTCACCTAGCCTGGCACAGTAGGGGGCACAGCTGGTGCATCTTTCGGTCATCTCAGTCAGTCAACCCGTGGCACTTGCAGGGTCTGTCCCGTGACCTCCTGCACCTAGCCTGGCACAGTAGGGGGCACAGGTGGTGCATCTCCCGGTCATCTCAGTCAGTCAACCCGTGGCACCTGCAGGGTCTGTCACGTGACCTCCTGTCACCGCGCGTTCGACACTTCAGGTGCACATAGCCTGGCACTGGCTCACTGGTGACATCACCCCCACTTAGTGTGCGAATGGCGGTTGTTGTTGTTGTTGTTCATTGCACGAGCGTGCGTGGGTTTGGTGCGAGTGCCGGCATTAATAGGTTTCCAGCTAAGCGCACTTGCCCCCAAAGTCTGTTGAAGGCTACACGGAGGACCTTTGTCTCTGTGTCTTTCTCTGTGTGTCGGGAAACGCGTGGGCAAACGCTGTTGAAAAAGTCCCGTGTGGGGGTTCATCGGCACGAGTCACTGATGAGGCACGGAATGGTCGAAACCGGTGCAGAGTGCTGCTTGTGTCCAAACAACGCCGCTGAAATCCCACGCACTTCCAAAAAAGATGGCGAAGTGGCTTATGAGATGAGTACAATAACAAAAAAAATTCATACAGATATATAACAGAGAGAGTGGACACATCTTCTTCTACCCCCTGTTGCTGTTCATATCCATACCGTCCGACATCTGTAAAAAAAAAAAAAGCTTGATAGTTCATCGGATTCCTCCGTATAAATTCTCAAGACGTTTTCCCAAATACAATAGTGAGTGTCGTGATGTTTGACCACGAGGACTCCAACACCTCCCACTCCCCCCCTCCCCCACGCCTCCCCCGCACTCACCTGGACCCCTCCCCCGTGCCACCTCACCTGCTATCCACCCGTCGCGTCTGAGCCGCCGAGAGCGGAGAGCTCCAGATAGAATCTGCGATTGCGACGTCTCCCGCAGCAACGGGAAATATGGGGCCGCGACACGCGGTGCGTAATTCGTTCAAACAAAGACAAAGCTGCCCCCCCCCCCCTCCTCGTAGCCTCTCGCCACCGACTGTTTTGGTGGGGGGGGGGGCAAGGGCAGTCAGCGAGCGCCTATTAAGGCCGCGACGGACGGAGCAGAGACGGGTTGTGGCCAATCGCTGGCGCTTTACGCGTTTCCAATCTCGACGCGATTGGATTTCGATTTTCCGCGGCGCGGGCAACATCGGTGACGAGGCGATGCCGACGTCAGGCGCGGTCCTAGGCCTCGCCTTAGGTCGACTCAGCCTTAAATGAGTAGCAACGCTTGCTTGGTCGGGGACGGTTGCCCTGGGTTGATGTTTGCTGGGGGGGGGTTACAAATGTCATGATGATGGTTGCTAGGGCAATCGTCGCTGGGATAATGTGATAACGTCAGCGAGGGGCGTATCTAAAGGGTGGGGGCATGGGACATGGGGGGGGGGGGTGGAGGGGGGGCGGGGCTGTGGGGGTCAGGTGCGTCTTGTGGAGTTATGCGGGCGGGGGGGGAGGGTAGAGAGGGAGGGGGGCTGAGATGAGAGTGGGAGCGGAGGAGAGAAGCAGGTGGTTGTGTCACGTGAACATTCTTTGAGTGTGCGTGTGTGTATGTGTGTGTCTGTGTGTGTGTATGTGCGTGTGTGTATGTGCGTGTGTATGTGCGTGTGTGTATGTGTGTGTGTATGTGCGTGTGTATGTGTGTGTGTGTCTGTGTGCGTGTATGTGTGTGCGCGTGTGTCTGTGTGTGCACGCGTGTGTCATGCCCTCGCTTCTCTGTACTTGCGAAACGTGGGGACATCTTGGGCCGCTGTGACACCTTCAGGCTTGGCCTGCCTACGGTACATCCTGGGTTTAACCAGCAGGCTGGATTGTGTGAGGAGCTCACAGATCCTTCAAAGGTCTGGACACAGTCCCATCAGTGAGCTCCTCCGACAAGCGAGGCTGCGTTTGCTGGGTCATGTAGCCCGCATGCCCAACCAACGCATGCCCAAACAGCTTGTGTTTGGCCGGATAGATTGTGCTAAACGGGCACGGCACGGACTATAGCAGAGATGGACTGATTTGGTGCAGAAGAATGTGGAGCTGATTGGACCTGACAATGACCGGTACCAGCGGTGTCAAGATCGGCTTCTGTGGAGGAGTCTCGTGAAAGGTTAGGGTTCGAACTCGGGTTGATGTCAGGGTTAAGGGTAGGGATGATGTATAAGGTTCAGAGTTATGCTATTACTTAACTAACTTTTTTATTTTACCAGGTAAGAACTGCTGAGTTTTAGAACTCTTTTTTTCAAAAGCAACCTGGCCACAAATGATAGCTCTACAAAGTGGCTCATCACATGGCAATTATAGCAGCCAAATAGTCTAAACCCATGTTTCTACAACGTGGAGGGAAACAATCCGGAGGACCAGGAGAAAAATCCACACGACCACGTGGAGATCATGCACACATTCCAAATATACAGCAGCAGCAGGCATCAGGGTCGGGATCCTACCCACGACCACCTGTACACCAGGCGAGGTAATTAACATCTCCTAGCCACCGCGGGCTAGAGGTTACGGTTGATGATCGGGTTCAGGTTGATGTTCAGGTTGATGTGAAGGTTCAGGTTGAAGTGAGGGTTCAGGTTGATGTGGTGGGTCCAGGTTGATGATCGGGTTCAGGTTAGAGTGAAGGTTCAGGTTGATGATTGGGTTCAGGTTAGAGTGAGGGTTCATGTTGATGATTGGGTTCAGGTTGGAGTGAGGGTTCAGGTTGATGATTGGGTTCAGGTTGATGTGAGGATTCAGGTTGATGTGAGGATTCATGTTGATGGTTCGGGTTCAGGTTGATGTTCAGGTTCAGGTTGATGGTTCGGGTTCAGGTTGATGTTCAGGTTCAGGTTGATGGGACGATCCAGGTTGATGTGGTGGGTTCAGGTTGATGTTCAGGTTCAGGTTGATGTGAGGATTCAGGTTGATGGTTCGGATTCAGGTTGATGGTTCGGGTTTAGGTTGATGTGAGGGTTCAGGTTGATGGTTCTGGTCCAGGTTGATGTTTCGGGTTCAGGTTGATGGTTCGGGTTCAGGTTGACGTGGTGTTGCCATGAGTAGTGTGGTTGGATGCCGTGATCTCGCGAGTGGCGCTGTGGGGAGGCTGGACTTGTGTCTGGGCCTCCCCGTCCTCGTAATGCCGCGGTGGGTAGGCGATACCGCCCTGCTGCCCTGCGCCACCATCTCCATTACGAACCCCTCCTCCGTGCCGGGTGACCCCCATCATTACGGGATAAGCCCCCCCTCCCCCACCTCCTCCCTCCCCATCCCTTGTCTCTCCTCTCTCGCTCGCTCGCTCGCTCTGCCGCAGCAGAAGAACAAATCTCTCGCAATTTGGCGAGGCCATTATATGCTTGAGGTGTTCACTCCCCTTCCATGCCCCCCCCCCCGTTGTCCCAACGTCCCCACGACCCCATCCCCATTACCCCCCCACTCACACCCCCCCCCGCTTCCCGTTGTCCCAACGTCCCCACGACCCCATCCCCATTACCCCCCCCCCCTCACACCCTCCCTTCTCCCCCCCCCCTGCTTCCCTATCACCCCCTACCTATAATTATTTGCATCCATAACGGTAACCCGCTTCCCCCCCCTCCCACTCTCACATACTTCGCGCCCTCCTCCTCTAGCGCCACGGTGGCTAGGAGATGTTAACTACCTCGCCTGGTATACAGGAGGTCGTGGGTTAGATCCTGACCCTCTCATCATCACGGTGGCTAGGAGATGTTAACTACCTCGCCTGGTATACAGGAGGTCGTGGGTTAGATCCTAACCTGGCACTTGCTATATATGTGGAGTTTGCGTGTCTCTCTCTCTTGCCCATCATCATCATCATTATCGCGGTGGCTAGGGGATGTTAACTACCTCGCCTGGTATACATGAAGTCGTGGGTTAGATCCTAACCCTGACCCCTGCTGTATATTTGGAGTTTGCGTGTCTCTCTCTCATCATCATCATCGCGGTGGCTAGGAGATGTTAACTACCTCGCCTGGTATACAGGAGGTCGTGGGTTCGATCCCTACCCTGACAACTGCTGTATATTTGGAGTTTGCGTGTCTCTCTCTCATCATCATCATCGCGGTGGCTAGGAGATGTTAACTACCTCGCCTGGTATACAGGAGGTCGTGGGTACGATCCCGACCCTGACACTTGCTATATATTTGAATTCTGCGCGTCTCTCTCTTTCCCATTATCATCATCATCACGGTGGCTAGGAGATGTTAACTACCTCGCCTGGTATACAGGAGGTCGTGGGTTAGATCCTAACCCTGACGCCTGCTGCATATTTGGAGTCTGCGTCTCTCTCTCTCTCCGTGATCACAATATAATAAATGGCGTTGTCTTTGAAACGGATTGGTCTACACCAGAGATGGCAGCTTTCTTTATGGCCCAGTCTCACCAGTTTCAGGCCAGAGGATGCCAAAAGACGAACAGTGCAAAGACGAGTGATCAACTCCAACATGCTCTGATATGTATAATCAGAGCAAGTTGTGTTTGCATGTTCGCCACAATTACCGCGTGTGGCTAATGCGGTAAACTTGACTCCTTGCCAAAGGTTTCTATTTGGCGTTCGAACATTTTCACACCCCCTCCCTTGTTTTATTGCCAGAATGTGGTAAACCCACATGCATCATTGTTTCGTAATGTCAGCGCCGGATTATCTTCGGAGTAAAAAGTAGCTACATATGTAGCAGCTACGGGCCCCCGCACTTTCAAGGGCCCCGTGCTTCAATGCTTTCAAGCTATCAATTCCGGTTGAGTGATTCTGCACTTGCTCTATTACTATAGTACTATACCGCCTTCAACTTTTATGAGCGACTGGGTGTTTAAGGTTAGCGATTTGTCGTGTTATCTGGCTGTATGGCAAATGAAAAAATACAATTACTTTACTGTGCAAGTAAAACATTTGTGTGTTTTAATATTTACGTTTAATTTTATTTAGGGCCCCTTTATAACATCGTGCTACTGGCCAAGGCCGTAGCCATGGAGTCAACATTGGGGGGGACCACATCTTCGAGGGGGTCTGGGGGTCCCCCCCCCCCAGAAAAATATCTAAATTTAAAAAATAATTTCCTGCCTAAAATATTTAAAAAATTCACGAACACACAGGATGGACTTTTTATTTATTTTTTTACAATAATGTCTAATAGTGTATTGCATTACATTGCTCTGCTTTTTTTTACATTTTCTTGTTTCATTGTATATCATGGCAGAGTTTAGGGATTAATAAAGTACAACCATAACTACAATATATATAAACGTACTACAATGACTATAGTTTAAAGCGATTGGAAGCATGTTTTCGTTTTGGGGGGGGGGGGGGCAGAGCTTTGTGACGTCATATTTGAGGGGGGTCTGACTTTTTGTGACGAAGGGGGGGGGGGGGTCAGAAATAATCCAAAATCGCGTGACGTCATTTATGGACAGCCCCTAATTGACTGTGTCGGGTGGTGGCGGGTTTAATATTTACCCGATCGAAACCAAAAAAACAACCCACCTTCATTATTGATTATATTGGTCGCAAAGGCCCTACTACTACTACTGCTGCAAGGTGTTCAATTGATTGTTTTCGATTTAAAGCTTTCGTGACTGCAGGGATTCATCTTCTTGGTTCTTTCGGTAAAGTCACGTAGAATAGGAAATAATAGACAGACCTGTTCTCCACCTGAGGACGGCTGCTTGCGTTGTGAGCGAAATGTCGTGATAATTATTGTATTATGTTTGATTTTTATTATTGTATTATTTCCATTCTACGTGACTTTACCGAAAGAACCAAGGAAGATGTTCAATTGATGTGAGCGATTATCTACAATCCGGCTGATTGGATGGCGCGTGCGTGAGATCGATCGATCCATTGCTCCGGTCTGGTGAGCGCGGGGCCACGTGCTTGATTTGTTATTGCGTCACAGAGTTTCATTGTCAGAAGGGAAAAAAAAATGTACAGGTTCATCTTCTTGGTTCTTTCGGTAAAGTCACGTAGAATGGAAATAATAAAATAATAATAAAACATAATAAAATTGTATTTATTTAAATAATACAAATAAACATTATAAAATAAAAATTACTTTATTATGTTTTATTTTTATTATTTTATTATTTCCATTCTACGTGACTTTACCGAAAGAACCAAGAATAATTATTTTATTATGCTTTATTTTTATTATTTTATTATTTCCATTCTACGTGACTTTACCGAAAGAACCAAGAAGATGAATCCCTGCAGTCACGAAAGCTTTAAATCGAAATGTAAAGGTTTTAACAAACGTATTCAATCACGGAATATCCTCAATTATCGACACATTAAATGCGTAAATTGTGTAAACGTTAGTACGATACGATTGACGATATGCTGAACACGTTTATGCAAACATATCTTGTTGAAAATTAAACATGTGAATAAGAATCGATTTATCAAATGTCATCGCACGATCCATCCATAGTTCCAGTAGAACTAGAGACTACGGGGCTGGGCGCTAGACCGGGGGATGCTCGGCTCGGCACGGCTCGGCACGGCATGGCACGGCATGACACGGCACGGCACGGCTCGGCACGGCTCGGCACGGCACGGCTCGGCACGGTTCGGCACGGCTCGGCACGGCTCCGCACGGCACGGCTCGGCACGGCACGGCTCGGCTCGGCACGGCTCGGCACGGCATGACACGGCACGGCTCGGCACTGCTCGGCACGGCGAGTCTCCGTGAGAACGCGGCAGCTGTTCAGCGGTTGAGTTTTGGCAATGCGATTGCAAATATTATAAATATATAAAGTGTGTGTTGTTTATATCCCGGGTATCATATATACCGTGCATCCGTCCAAGTTATTTTGAGCACATGCTAACATCAAGCACAATACTACCACGAACATTTGAGCTACGCCTACCCCTAACACCAACCCGAACATTTCCTCTTCCTCCTCCTAAGTGTCTCTCTCCTCCCCATGTCTCTCCCCTCCCCCCCATGTCTCTCTCCTCCCCACCATGTCTCTCTCCCCCCCATGTCTCTCTCCCCCCCATGTCTCTCTCCTCCTCCCCATGTCTCTCTCCTCCCCCCCATGTCTCTCTCCCCCCCATGTCTCTCTCCTCCGCATGTCTCTGTCCTCCCCGTGTCTCTCTCCTCCGCCCCACGTTTCTCTCTCCCCCCACCCTTCTCCTCCCTCCCCACGTCTCTCTCCTCCTCCCCGTGTCTCTCTCCCCCCAATGTCTCTCTCCTCCCCGTGTCTCTCTCCTCCGCCCCCCATGTCTCTCTCCTCCCCATGTCTCTCTTCTCCCCGTGTCTCTCTCCCCCCCCATGTCTCTCTCCTCCCCATATCTCTCTCCTCCCCATGTCTCTCTTCTCCCCGTGTCTCTCTCCCCCCCATGTCTCTCTCCTCCCCATGTCTCTCTTCTCCCCGTGTCTCTCTCCCCCCCCATGTCTCTCTCCCCCCCATGTCTCTCTCCTCCCCATATCTCTCTCCTCCCCATGTCTCTCCCCCCCCCCCCATGTCTCTCTCCTCCCCATGTCTCTGTCCTCCCCGTGTCTCTCTCCTCCCCCCCATGTCTCTCTCCTCCCATGTCTCTCTCCTCCCCATGTCTCTCTCCTCCCCATGTCTCTCTCCTCCCCATGTCTCTGTCCTCCCCGTGTCTCTCTCCTCCGCCCCACGTTTCTCTCTCTCCCCCCACCCTCCTCCTCCCTCCCCGTGTCTCTCTCCTCCCCCTCATGTCTCTCTCCTCCCCATGTCTCTCTCCTCCCCATGTCTCTCTCCTCCCCATGTCTCTCTCCTCCCCATGTCTCTCTGTCCTCCCCGTGTCTCTCTCCTCCGCCCCACGTTTCTCTCTCTCCCCCCACCCTCCTCCTCCCTCCCCGTGTCTCTCTCTCCTCCCCCCCATGTCTCTCTCCTCCCATGTCTCTCTCCTCCCCATGTCTCCTCCCTCCCCGTGTCTCTCTCCTCCTCCCCGTGTCTCTCTCCTCCCTGTGTCTCTCTCCCCCCCATGTCTCTCCCCCCCCATGTCTCTCTCCTCCCCCCCATGTCTCTCTTCTCCCCGTGTCTCTCTCCTCCCCGTGTCTCTCTCCTCCCCGTGTCTCTCTCCTTCGCCCTACGTGTCTCTCTCTCCCCCCACCCTCCTCCTCCCTCCCCGTGTCTCTCTCCTCCTCCCCGTGTCATCAATACCCCTGGGACTCTACCGCAGCCTTCACGCTAAATCTCACCTCTAAAGACTCGGGAGCCAGATAAATAATTAATGAATCGCCCTACAAACGCGCCGAGCCCAAAGCGTTCATTTCCTGCTCCCCAAAGCAAATAAACACGCGCGGGGCGCAAATAAACTCCCGCGGCAATACAGCGGCCCTCCTTCTAGAGCGGTCTGGCACCCGCCATACGAACGTGGAATTTCCATCGACCCACTTCAACGCCGCACCGCGTAAGTGAGCGCCGTTCCCCCCATTACACCGCGTGAGCGGATGATGATACTGATGATGCAAAACTGATGATGATATCATCATGATGGTAATGAAATAGTTACACGACTGATAATGATATTGATGATGTTGCAGTCCTGATGATGATGATGATTGTGTTACACTGAGAAAGGCGATAATAGTGACCCTGCTTCTGCTGATGATAATGCTGCAATTTTGACGATGTTGATGTTGCTAATGCAATGATGATGATGCTACGGTACTGATGACGACGGTGCTGATGACAATAACGTTGCTACTAATGATGAGAATGATGCTGATGATACTGATGATTGTAACGATCAAATTGCTACTCCTATTGATTATAACTATGCTGCTGATGATGATGTATATGATAAAGCTGCTGATGATCATGTTAATACTGCTGATTATAGTATTGATGATGATGATGATGGTGATAATGTTGATGACGGTAATAATGATGATGGTGATAATGTTGATGACGGTAATAATGATGATGGTGATGATGATGAAGATGGTGATAATGTTGATGACGGTAATAATAATGACGGTGATGATGATGAAGATGGTTATTCATCCACGATTCTGTGCAACCCAAAGCCACGCCCATCAATCAATCAATCAGTGCCCATTAATTACCAGCCGGTCAGAGCCAATTAGTGATTAACTACTCACGCCTAGGTAAGTGATGCGG
>NC_136309.1:4947559-5012742 GCF_964198595.1 Lampetra fluviatilis | reverse complement strand
ATGAGTTCAGGGTCCGGAGGGAAACCAAGTCTTTACGTCCGGAGCTGCCGATGGGGCAATGGAGCGGATAGCAGTGGATAGAGCAACGACTAACAGACTAACGCCGATTGTGGCTTTCATTCAATGGTCGTTGTCGAACGACAATTGTTACGGCTGGAATCGAACTCGGTTCGACGAATTTGTTCGGTTAAGCGCAGGTGCGCTAACCGATGTCCCCACCGCTCCCCTCACCACCACCACCGCCAGTTTTACTTCCCCCCCCCCTCACCCCTCCCGCTCCCCTCCCCTCTGGGCCCCCGCCCCTGGCGCCCTCGGACACTGGAGCAGCCCCCCCCTCCCTCACCCCCCCCCTCCCTCACCCCCCGCCCCTCCACCCCCGCCCCCCCGCCCCCCCACCCCCGCACCCCGCGTCTTCGCCTGAGGCGCCACTAATTGCCGAGCTTCGCTCTGAGTGTGGCCGACGCCGCAGCTTCGAGTGGCCGAGATCCTGCGGCGACGACTCGGGATCATGGCCTGGGGCAGCGGGTGGGGGGGTGAGGGGTGGGGGGTGAGGGGGGCGCGAAGGGGGGAGATTTTAGACAAATAGACAGGGGAATAAGCGTGGAGAGGCAGGAGAATGATGAGGAGAGAGATGGAACGCGTCGTATGGGGAGGGATGTGAGGAGTGGGGAGAGGAGCGCACGGACGGGTCGAGGGCGAGAAGAGGAATTGAAGGGGGGTGATCGTGGGGGGTGAGGGGAGGGGGGTAGAGGGGGGTAGGGGGAGGGGATAGAGGGGGGTGGGGGTAGGGGGATAGAGGGAGGGAATGGGGAGGGGGGTAGAGGGAGGGAAGGGGGAGGGGGGTAGAGGGGGGGGGAAGGGGACGAGGGACGCTTGGATGGAGGGGATGGGAAGAGAGGAAGGAGATGTGGATGTGATGGAGGAAGTGTGGAGTCGCCCAAGGTGGATGAGGGGGGGGTGAGGAGGGGGGGCGGGTGGGATAGCGGTGGGCGGGAGGTCGGAGGGGCACGGGATGGAGGCGAATGTGAACTCGAGTCGACGGAGGGGTAGAGATGGGGGGAGACGTGGGGACGAGGGGGGGGGGGCGAGAGGGGGGGCAGCTGGGGATCTAAAGGGGGGTAGAGATGGGAGACTTGGGGACGAGGGGGGGGCGAGCTGGGGATCTAAAGGGGGGTAGAGATGGGAGACGTGGGGACGAGGGGGGGGTCGAGCTGGGGGTCTAAAGGGGGTAGAGATGGGGGGAGACGTGGGGGACGAGGGGGGGGGCGAGGGGGGGGGGACGAGGGGGGGGGGGGGACGAGGGGGGGGGCGAGCTGGGGGTCTAAGGAGGGTAGAGATGGGAGACGTGGGGGACGAGGGGGGGGCGAGAGGGGGGATCTAAAGGGGGTAGAGATGGGAGACGTGGGGACGAGGGGGGGGCGAGAGGGGGGATCTAAAGGGGGTAGAGATGGGAGACGTGGGGGACGAGGGGGGGGCGAGCTGGGGGTCTAAAGGGGGTAGAGATGGGAGACGTGGGGACGAGGGGGGGGGGCGAGGGGGGGGGGACGAGGGGGGGGGGACGAGGGGGGGGGCGAGCTGGGGGTCTAAGGAGGGTAGAGATGGGAGACGTGGGGACGAGGGGGGGGCGAGAGGGGGGATCTAAAGGGGGTAGAGATGGGAGACGTGGGGACGAGGGGGGGGGCGAGAGGGGGGATCTAAAGGGGGTAGAGATGGGAGACGTGGGGACGAGGGGGGGGGCGAGCTGGGGGTCTAAAGGGGGGGTAGAGATGGGAGACGTGGGGACGAGAGGGGAGGGGGGCGAGCTGGGGGTCCTGAAGGGGGGGTAGAGATGGGAGACGTGGGGACGAGAGGGGAGGGGGGCGAGCTGGGGGTCTAAAGGGGGGTAGAGATGGGAGACGTGGGGACGAGAGGGGAGGGGGGCGAGCTGGGGGTCTAAAGGGGGGTAGAGATGGGAGACGTGGGGGACGAGAGGGGAGGGGGGCGAGCTGGGGGTCTAAAGGGGGGGTAGAGATGGGAGACGTGGGGACGAGGGGGGGGGGGGAGAGCTGGGGGGGTCTAAAGGGGGGTAGAGATGGGAGACTTGGGGACGAGAGGGGAGGGGGGGCGAGCTGGGGATCTAAAGGGGGGTAGAGATGGGAGACGTGGGGACGAGGGGGGGGGGAGAGCTGGGGGGTCTAAAGGGGGGTAGAGATGGGAGGACGTGGGGGACGAGAGGGGAGGGGGGCGAGGGGGGGGGGCGAGGGGGGGGGGACGAGGGGGGGGTCGAGCTGGGGGGTCTAAAGGGGGTAGAGATGGGAGACGTGGGGACGAGGGGGGGGGGCGAGGGGGGGGGGGGACGAGGGGGGGGGGACGAGGGGGGGGGCGAGCTGGGAGTCTAAGGAGGGTAGAGATGGGAGACGTGGGACGAGGGGGGGGCGAGCGGGGGGGATCTAAAGGGGGTAGAGATGGGAGACGTGGGGACGAGGGGGGGCGAGAGGGGGGATCTAAAGGGGGTAGAGATGGGAGACGTGGGGACGAGGGGGGGGGCGAGCTGGGGGTCTAAAGGGGGTAGAGATGGGAGACGTGGGGGACGAGGGGGGGGGCGAGGGGGGGGGGGACGAGGGGGGGGGACGAGGGGGGGGCGAGCTGGGGGTCTAAGGAGGGTAGAGATGGGAGACGTGGGGACGAGGGGGGGCGAGAGGGGGGATCTAAAGGGGGTAGAGATGGGAGGACGTGGGGGACGAGGGTGGGGCGAGAGGGGGGATCTAAAGGGGGTAGAGATGGGAGACGTGGGGACGAGGGGGGGGCGAGCTGGGGGTCTAAAGGGGGGTAGAGATGGGAGACGTGGGGACGAGAGGGGAGGGGGGCGAGCTGGGGGTCTAAAGGGGGTAGAGATGGGAGACGTGGGGACGAGGGGGGGGGGCGAGGGGGGGGGACGAGGGGGGGGGGGACGAGGGGGGGGGCGAGCTGGGGGGTCTAAGGAGGGTAGAGATGGGAGACGTGGGGACGAGGGGGGGCGAGAGGGGGGATCTAAAGGGGGTAGAGATGGGAGACGTGGGGACGAGGGGGGGGCGAGAGGGGGGATCTAAAGGGGGTAGAGATGGGAGACGTGGGGACGAGGGGGGGGCGAGCTGGGGGTCTAAAGGGGGGTAGAGATGGGAGACGTGGGGACGAGAGGGGGAGGGGGGCGAGCTGGGGGTCTGAAGGGGGGTAGAGATGGGAGACGTGGGGACGAGAGGGGGAGGGGGGCGAGCTGGGGGTCTAAAGGGGGGTAGAGATGGGAGACGTGGGGAGACGAGAGGGGAGGGGGGCGAGCTGGGGGTCTAAAGGGGGGTAGAGATGGGAGACGTGGGGACGAGAGGGGGAGGGGGGCGAGCTGGGGGTCTAAAGGGGGGTAGAGATGGGAGACGTGGGGACGACGGGAGGGGGAGAGCTGGGGGGTCTAAAGGGGGGTAGAGATGGGAGACGTGGGGACGAGAGGGGAGGGGGGCGAGCTGGGGATCTAAAGGGGGGTAGAGATGGGAGACGTGGGGACGAGGGGGGGAGAGCTGGGGGGTCTAAAGGGGGGTAGAGATGGGAGACGTGGGGACGAGAGGGGAGGGGGGGCGAGGGGGGGGGGCGAGGGGGGGGGACGAGGGGGGGGCGAGCTGGGGGATCTAAAGGGAGGTAGAGATGGGAGACGTGGGGACGAGGGGGGGGGGAGCTGGGGGATCTAAAGGGGGTAGAGATGGGAGACGTGGGGACGAGGGGGGGGGGGGAGAGCTGGGGGGTCTAAAGGGGGGTAGAGATGGGAGACGTGGGGACGAGAGGGGAGGGGGGCGAGCTGGGGGGGTCTAAAGGGGGTAGAGATTGGAGACGTGGGGACGAGGAGAGGGTTTGGCGAGCTGGGAATGTGAAGGCTGCGAGGTGAGCTGAGAATGATTTCACTCCGTCCGCCACGACGGCACGGGGCTGCTACTCTCTGTGCCTGGCACCGCACGCCATTGCCCTCTGGTGGATGCTTTGGCAGCTGATATCTCTGGGCGTTTGTGTTTGTTGTTGTTTACTTGTTTGTTGTTATTTACTTGTTTGTTGTTTTATTTCTATTTGCTGTTTTTATTTTTATTTAAAGCTTTCGTGACTGCAGGGATTCATCTTCTTGGTTCTTTCGGTAAAGTCACGTAGAAGAGAAGTAATAAAATAATAAAAATAAAACATAATATTATTTTATTACTTCCCTTCTACGTGACTTTACCGAAAGAACCAAGAAGATGTTGCTGTTTTTTTGTTCTTCACTTCGCTGACCCAGGGTCACTCTTGCAGGTGACGACGCTCATCTTCCTCTTCTTCCGAGCAAACAAAACACGCTCGACTCGCGTGATAATGCATCGCAATTCGCTCCCTTGATTTCGCCGCGGTGGTTAGGAGATGTTAACGACCTCGCCTGGTATGCAGGAGTTCGTGGGTTCGATCCCGACCCTGACGCCTGCTGCTGTATATTTGGAGTTTGCGGTCTCTCTCTCATCATCATCACGGTGGCTAGGAGATGTTGACTACCTCGCCTGGTATTCAGGAGGTCGTGGGTCGATCCCGACCTTGACGCCTGCTGCTGTATATTTGGAGTTTGCGTGGTCTCTCTCTCCCCGTAGAGATGTTGACTACCTCGCCTGGTATACAGGAGGTCGTGGGGTTCGATCCCGACCCTGACGCCTGCTGGTGTATATTTGGAGTTTGCGTGTCTCTCTATCTTCCCGTAGAGATGTTGACTACCTCGCCTGGTATGCAGGGGGTCGTGGGTTCGATCCCGACCCTGACGCCTGCTGCTGTATATTTGGAGTTTGCGTGTCTCTCTATCTCCCCGTAGAGATGTTGACTACCTCGCCTGGTATACAGGAGGTCGTGGGCTTGATCCCGACCCTGACGATGCCTGCTGTATATTTGGAGTTTGCGAGTCTCTCTCTCCCAATGGCCGCGTCCTCCGGTTTTCCCCTCCACATTTAGAATGGGACATCACGCGTTCAGAGTATTTGGCTGCTATACATTTCCACGCGATATGCCACTTCGTTGAGCTGTCATCTGCGATCGCCTGGTGACTTCTGAAAAAGAGTTACACAGCTCAGTGCATGGCCTTACACCCGGTAAACAACAAAAAAAGGTTTAGTTTAGTGTCACGTGTGCCGAGCGGGCCTTTCAAAAGACGCTCGCTATAACAGCACTTGCCACAACGGCCGGTTCAAGGCTATCCGGGGTTCATTTGTCACTGTCTTTGTCTCCGAGGGTCGCTGCTGTACCCCCAGCTGCAGAAGAAACAGTATCGCTTTAAGAGCCGCGTTAGATTGCTTAACCACATTAAGGCGGCGCGCTGATGCGGGTATTGATGACAGAGATTTCCCGCAGACTGAGCGAGGCTTAGAGGCGTGTACGGCGCGTCTCGTGTGGCACAGAGACGCGCAGAAGATGCCACGAGACGCCCTCGCATACCCCTGCGTGTGTGTGTGTGACACAGGGAGACACCCAGACTCGCATACCTCTCTCTGTGTTTGTGACACAAAGAGACGAACATACCCTGTGTGTGTGTGTCATTGTGCTTGAATACGTGGCACAGATACAGGGGGAGACACCACGAGACGCCCTCACTCACATACCCCTGCGTGTGTGTGTGTGACACAGGGAGACACCCAGAGACTCGCATACCTCTCTCTGTGTGTGTGACACAAAGAGACGAACATACCCTGTGTGTGTGTGTGTCATTGTGCTTGAGTACGTGGCACAGATACAGGGGGAGACACCACGAGACGCCCTCGCATACCCCTGTGTGTGTGTGACACAAGGAGACACCCAGACTCGCATACCTCTCTCTGTGTGTGTGACACAAAGAGACGAACATACCCTGTGTGTGTGTGTCATTGTGCTTGAGTACGTGGCACAGATACAGGGGGAGACACCACGAGACGCGCTCACTCACATACATCTGCGTGTGTGTGACACAAGAGACACCCAGAGACTCGCATGTCTCTGTGTGTGACACAAAAAGACGAACATACCCTGTGTGTGTGTGTCATTGTGCTTGAGTGTGTGGCACAGAGAGACACCGAGACTCGCAAAGCTCCGTGTGTGTGTGTGTGACACAGGGATACACAAATTCTGCGAGTTTGTGTCAAACACACGCTCACATATACCTGGGTAGGTGGTGTGTGTGAGACTGAACACATACACACATGCCTATTTAGGTGTGTGTGTGTGTGACAGCGCACAGGTATGTGAGTATAGGTATGTGTTTATATGTAGGGCGGACATGCGTGCGAATGTATGTACACGTGTGTGTGTGTACACGTGTGTGAGTGTGTGTGGGGAGCGGTGGTGTAGCGGTTAGCGTGCTGCGCTATGAACCCGGCGATCCGGGTTCGATTCCCTTTCACGGCCAACACCGGTGGCGATTATCTAAACCGGTCCTGGGCCTCCCCTAGATCGACTCAGCCTCAAATGAGTACCTGGTGCGATGTGTAACATCGCAACTGGGGAACCCAGCGAGCCGAGATCAATCCCCTTCAAGCCCCACGTCATTGGCGAATATCTAGACCGGTCCTGGGACTAGCCTAGGTCGACTCAGCCTTAACTAAGTGCCTGGTAACACCTGCAGAGAGCTCTACCAGAGGGTGCTTGGCCTGCTCTTCCCACCTGCCGATCGACTCTTACATTTCAAAGTGCTATGCAGAAGGGCCATTGCATGAAACGTCGCCATTGGTTTGTGTTATAGAGCACACACACACACGTCTACACACACACGCCTGCGTTGACTTTAATTATCGTGTAACCCATTCATGAAATAATCATACTCACTGCTGAGAGTTTTTATTTTATTTTACAGAGACGCGCGCCGTTTAACACGCAGGAGCCTTTCCCGATCGATATTATTCATAACAATAATAAAGGTAAAATTTCGATTTAAAGCTTTCGTGACTGCAGGGATTCATCTTCTTGGTTCTTTCGGTAAAGTCACGTAGAAGGGAAGTAATCAAATAATAAAAATATAATAAATTATTTTATTATATTTTTATTATTTTATTACTATTTATACTTCCCTTCTACGTGACTTTACCGAAAGAACCAATAAGAATAATAAAGGTTTTTGGGTTAGATCGCGTAAGTATAAATGTTGTGTCGTGACCCTCCACCACCCGACACAGCCAATTAGCAAGGGATTTGCCACGTAAACAAAACGCCAATTAGTTGACTACTTCAGCCCACCGGTGTGCTGGAGAGTAAATCCACAACGTTGACAATTTGAGTTGTACGACGTTTCGCTGTCAGTTACATCAACCAGCATCATGGGGCGATTTGCACAGTAATAGTGAAGCCATCCACCCCGCCGTTGTTTCGCAACTTCCCACTGGCGCGCCAGGAGATCGAGCAGAGATGTCGCTGGGCGTGTAAAGTGGTCGGTGTCGAACGAAAATATAAATTATTATCGATAATTATTGATATTTATTATTGATATTTGATCAATAATTATTGATAATCATTGATAAAATATCAATAATTTAGTAGTAGGTGTTTACCCTTTCAACTGGTACAAAAACTGACATCTTTATACAAGGCATCATGCAATAACCACAACACAAGCAGTCAAAATGCAAACAAAAAGAAACAACTCTGATGATGATAATGATATGCACTGTCCTTGAAGTTGATTGGTCCACACCCGAGACAGCTTTTTCTTAGAGCTTAGTCTCCATTGGTGTTGGACCAGATGACGCCAAAAGGCATTTTGACTGCTTGTGTTGTGGTTATTGCAAACATGATGCCTTGTATAAAGGTGTCAGTTTTTGTACCAGTTGAAAGGGTAAAAACCTATTACTATATTTTCCCACTGGTAAAGGAGGTCTCATAGTATATCAAAAAGTATTGATATATTTTCGTTCGACACCGACCACTTTACATATCTAATAATAATTTTTGGACTTAAACCTTTCGTGACTGCAGGAATCCATATTCTTGGTTCTTTCATTCAGACTCTCTTCTCGACAGACCTGTTCTCCACCTGAGGACGGCTGCTTGCGTTGTGGCCGAAACGTCGTGAGAATTATTTTATTGTTTTATTTTTATTATTTCCATTTTACGTGACTTTACCGAAAGAACCAAGAAAAATTTATTGTTTTTATTTTTAATTAAAATTTCATCTTATTGTTGTATTTTATTTTCTTTGTACGTGATTTTACCGAACCAAGAATGTCAATAATTAATTATATTTTCGTACCATCATACACCCTGGACGTCTGCGCTAGCTGCCTGATTTGTTTTTCCACACCCCCCCCACACCCCCGCGAGAATTGTAATTCATCCGCGAGCCACCTGCAGAGAGGAATTCGAGAAACTCAAACCCGGGACTGCCTGGGCGCTGTGGTGGATGCGGTGAAAATAAGCGCGGCCCCCCAAAACAACCCAGAGAAGTTCCAATTCCACGCGACACTTCACAATCGCACAGCTCACAAACAACGCCCGTGACGACGACTTTAACAGGTTCGATCCCTGGCGATCTCGCTCCCTCCCCCCCCTAGGTCGACGCAGCCTCAAATGAGTAACCGAGCACTTCAGATGAGCGCGGTTGGCTTACTACGTACGGTGCGAAAGAAACGCAGCGCGCGTGCAATACAGCACGATGTGTACACGTCGCCGCGAGGGATACAAAGGCGGTCGGGCGTGGTTCTGGCCACACTACCCGCTCGTGCGCTGCACCGGCCTTCAAAGGTGCTCGCTAACGACTTCATGTTCAGCCACTTTTTGTGTTGGTCAGTCTCAGTCCACTGCTGGATGAACCCCTCTGACCCCGTCCCCACTTAACGCCGCGTCTGTCGTTGGGGTGCTTTGAACTTACTTCATCACGATGCTCAGTGCTGCGGGTTGGTGCAATTGTGGGGGGGGGGGGGGGGAGGTTCAGATGGCACTCGGCACTCACGCTCTAAAGCGCCGTGGTGGGGAATGGGGAGGCGCGGTGAGCTAACCGCTGCGCCACCGCTCCCCGCGCTGTCGCTCTCGCGGCCCGCGGGAGCCGCCTGGCGGCCTGGCGGAGACGGCGCAACGCGAGCGGAGCGAGACGCGGGGGGACACGGCGACAAGACAGGGGGGGGGGAGACAGGGGGGGGGGAGAGACACGGGGAGACAGGGGGGAGTGGGGGAGACAGGGGGGGAGGGGGAAGACAGGGGGGGGGAGACAGGGGGGGGGGGAGACACGGGGAGACAGGGGGGAGTGGGGGAGACAGGGGGGGGGAGAGACACGGGGAGACAGGGGGGAGTGGGGGAGACAGGGGGGGGAGGGGGGAGACAGGGGGGGAGGGGGAAGACAGGGGGGGGGAGACAGGGGGGGAGGGGGGGGGAGACAGGGGGGGAGGGGGGGGAGACAGGGGGGAGGAGACGGTGAGACGGGGGGGAGACAGGGGGGGAGGGGGGAGACAGGGGGGAGGGGGGAGACAGGGGGGGGAGACAGGGGGGGGGAGAGACACGGGGAGACAGGGGGGAGTGGGGGAGACAGGGGGGGGGGGAGACAGGGGGGAGGGGGAAGACAGGGGAGGGGGAGACAGGGGGGGAGGGGGGAGACAGGGGGGAGGAGACGGTGAGACGGGGGGGAGACAGGGGGGGAGGGGGGAGACAGGGGGGAGACAGGGGGGGAGACAGGGGGGGGGAGACAGGGGGGGAGACAGGGGGGGAGACAGGGGGGGAGACAGGGGGGAGGAGACGGTGAGACGGGGGGGGAGACAGGGGGGGAGGGGGGAGACAGGTGGGGGGAGACGGGGAGACAGGGAGAGACTGCGATACAGGGGGAGAGACACGGGGAGAGACGCGGGGAGACAGGGGGGGGAGGAGACGGGGAGACAGGGAGAGACACGGGGGAAGACACAGGGAGAGACGCGGGGAGACACGGGGAGGCAGAGGGTGACACAGGGAGACAGCGGGAGAGACAGAGGGAGAGACCGGGGGAGACACACGGAGACAAAGGGAGACACGGGGAGAGACAGGGGGGAGATGGGGAGACACGGGGAGACAGGGAGAGACTGCCAGACAGGGGGGAAGACAGGGAGAGACGCGGGGAGACAGGGAGAGACAGAAGGAGACACAGGGAGACACGGGGAGAGACAGGGGGAGAGACGGGGAGAGACCGGGGGAGACACGAGGAGACAGGGAGACAGGACGGACACAAGGCGATGAGGGGGGGGGGGAGACACACGGAGACAAAGGGAGACCGGGGAGACAGAGAGAGACACGTGAACGTCTCCACCGCCCCCCCCCCCCTCTCTCTACCCCTCCTCTACCCCCCCCCCTTCTACCCCCCCTCTCTCCCCCACCCCCGGGTCTCAATGAGCAAACGCGGCCCACGCATCGATTCGCGGCACATCGATTCCGCCTGCAATAGATTCTAGGGAGAGAAAATCGTTCCAGCGCAGGGTGGCGGCGTTTGATGATGATCACGATGATGATGGTGGTGATGATGATGGTGATGATGATGGTGATGATGATGATGGTGATGATGATGGTGATGATGGTGGTGATGATGATGGTGGTGATGGTGGTGATGATGGTAGTGATGGTGGTAGTGATGGCGATAGTGGGGAACGGCAGTGTAGTGGTTAGCGCTACGCTGCGCTATAAACCCGGCTACCCGAGTTCGATTCCTGCTCGCGGCCAACACCAGTGACGATTATTTGAACCGGTCCTGGGCCTCCCGTAGGTCGAATCAGCCGCAAATGAGCATCTGGTGCGGAGTGTAAACATCGCCATTGGGGAGACAAAGGCGGTCGGGCGTGGGCTGGCCACCCACCCCATCGTGTGCTGTTCCGGCCTTCATAGGTGCTCGCTAACAGCACTTGCCCCAACAGTCTGTTAAGGCTATACCGGGAGATCTTTATCTTTGATCGTGGGGAGCGGTGGTGTAGCGGTTAGCGCGCTGCACTACGAACCCGGTGACCCCAGTTCGATTCTCGCTCACGGCCAACAATATCAGCGACGATTATCTCAACCGCTCCTGGGTATCTCCTAGGTCGACTCAGCCTCAAATGAGTACCTGGTGCGACGTCTAAACATCGCCACTGGGGAGACAAAGGCGGCCGGGCGTGGTGCTGGCCACCCACCCCCTTGCCGTTGCTACTCGCTATCAGCACTTGCCCCGGCATTCTACGATGACAATGACACACCGTGTCAACCCACACGATGTATCCCCCCCCCCCCCCCCCGTATTCTTGTACAGGGAAATTGAGTTTTCAGGTCCATACGGCGTACGGCCGTTTCAATACGAGCACAATACGAGCACAATACGAGCACAATCTGTTTCGTCAATTTGTTTTCGTTTCATCCCTTGTGATGGGACTTTGCAGGATGAACGTTGAGATTTTATGAGGGGCACGCGGTGACCAATAGGGTCTGAGTTGGTCTGTAATAAGGTAGGGCACTGACAAGGTGTTGGGGACCGTCCATAAATGACGTCACGCGATTTTGGAGGAATTTTGACTCCCCCCCCTCCTCGTCACACGGCGTCACAAAAAGTCAGACCCCCCCCCTCAAATATGACGTCAGAAAGCTCTGCCCCCCCCACCCCCAAAATTAAACATGCTTAAAATCGCTTTAAACTATTGCATTGTAGTGCGTATTTAATCTGGCGTTGCACTCTGATGTTGCAGTAGAAAACATTTATTAAAACATCTATTTAATTAAGTAGAACGTGTTGTCTATATTTATTTAAAGTGACGTCACATTTCTCACCCCCCCCCCTCGTCACAAATGTCTGACCCCCCCCCCCCCCGCTAGGTGCGTGACGTCATTTATGGACGGCCCCTATAGCATTTGCCAAATAAGAAATCAATCCGATACACACCTTCTGTTGATAAATTTGGCAATTCGTCTTTAGTACAAGATACGAGTTTTTTAATGTTGTGTATCGTGCCAAATATTACTCCGATTTTTTTGTTTTTCCAAAACTCTGGCTATAGTTTATCAGTTACTCCCGCAATAGATGGTATTTTAAATGTCGTGGATTTACTCTCCAACACACCGGTGCGATGAAGTAGTAAACAAATTGGCGCCTTGCAGGAATCCATATACTCTTTGGTTCTTTCGGTAAAGTCACGTGGGTATAAAATAAAATAAATCACGACGTTTCGAGCTCAACACAAGCGTCCATCGCCAGGTGGGAAAGACTGATGATGGACACTTGTGTTGCGCCTGAATGGCCGTGTCGGGTGGTGGAGGGTTACGACACAACATTTGTACTTACGCCATCTAACCCAAAAAAAAACTTTATTATGAATTATATTGGTCATGAACGCCTACGTGTTCAACTACAGCGAAGGTAATCAAATGAAAAAAAATCTACAAAATAAAACTAAACTATTTTTTTTATATTACCAGGTAAATCCCACTGAGCGAAAAGCTTATTTGTTAGAAGCGACCTGGACACGAATAATATCTCCACAAAGGAGCTTACCACGTGGAAATACACAGCAGCGAGTTAACCTCAATAATCTCTCAACGCATGATTCTACACGTGGAGGATAAATCCTGAAAGACAAGGAGATGAGAAAATCCACGCGTCCACGGGCAGAGAAAGAAGACACGCAAACTCCAAATAAACAGCAGGCGTCAGGGTCGGGATCGAACCGTCGAACCTCCTGCATACCGGGCGAGGACGACATTACACGACTCAGCCCCCTCCACCCCCACGTCTCCCCCCCCCCTCTCCCTCCCCCACTCCCTCCCCCTCTCCCTCCCCCACTCCCACTCCCTCCCCCTCTCCCTCCCCCACTCCCTCTCCTCCCCTCCCCCTCTCCACCCCTCCCCTCTCCACCCCTCCCCTTCCCCTCTCCACCCCTCCCCTCCCCCTCTCCTCCCCTCCCCCTCTCCTCCCGCCCTCCCCTCCCCCTCTCCTCCCCTCCCCCTCTCCCCCTCCCCTCCCCCTCCCCCTCCCCTCCCCCTCCCCTCCCCCTCCCCTCCCCCTCTCCTCCCCTCCCCCTCCCCTCCCCTCCCCTCCCCCTCTCCTCCCCCTCTACCCTCCCCCTCTCCCCCCCTCTCCCTCCCCCACTCCCTCCCCCTCTCCCTCCCCCACTCCCACTCCCACTCCCTCCCCCTCTCCCTCCCCCACTCCCTCTCCCTCTCCTCCCCTCCCCCCTCTCCACCCCTCCCCTCTCCACCCCTCCCCTCCCCCTCTCCTCCCCTCCCCCTCTCCTCCCCCCCTCCCCCTCTCCTCCCCTCCCCCTCTCCTCCCCCTCTCCCCCTCCCCTCCCCTCCCCCTCCCCTCCCCCTCTCCTCCCCCTCCCCCTCCCCTCCCCTCCCCTCCCCCTCTCCTCCCCCTCTACCCTCCCCCTCTACTCCCCCTCCCCTCCCAGCTCGCTCCCCAGCAGCGCTCGTTTACCTGCAGTGCTCGCCTTAATGAGCCAGTGGCGCGGTTTAATTATTCCCTGTGACGTCCGCGTGACGTTCGCGAACATCCCCCCCACACCCCCTCCCCACTCACACCCCACTACCGTCAATGGACCCCGTGCGAGAGTGTTGGGGGAGCGGTGGCGCAGTGGTTAGCGCAGCAGTGAGCTGGGAACTCTGCAAATCGACGAGGTTGGGCGCGAAAGAAGTGCGACTCGCGGTAACAAACAAACGTCCACCCGCACCCACCAGCCTGGTGAAGTATGGTCAAACGACTCACGAAGTCCATAGGACAGCGTGTTGGTGGCGGGTCTTCATCCAGCAGTGGATTGAGAAAAGGCTGCGTATTATTATTTGTATGTAAGCAGCGCCCTTTAAATGTAAATGATAGCGCGCGTTTCTTTTATGCTGATAATGTTATTGCCCGATAGCTGCTGATTATATTCATATCAAGATAGATGATGATGATGATGGTTAGTGGACGAGATGATGATGATGCTGAACACGACCGTATGATCACGGTGATTGGAACAATGATGATTTGTTGATGATTAAAACTGTTATAATAAATTAGCTGTGACGGTCCCACCTGATGACGGAGACTTGTGTTGCCTCCGAAACGTCGTGATTTATTATTTAATTTCTATTATTACTTTCAGTAATTTTTAATTTTATTTTTTACCTACGTGACTTTACCGAAAAAGAGTATAAATCCTTGCAGTCACGAAAGCTTCAAATCTAGAAATAATAAATTATCATGTTGAACATGCATAATGGCCATGATGATGATGCTTTTGTGATGACGATGACAATTTAAATGATGACGCTCATGATTATTATGATGGCGATATTCTACTAATCGTGGGGGGCAGTGTGCATTGTATTTTTTTTAGGATGGGGGGGGGGGTCTGAATGCATTGGGTTTGCGTAACTCTTAGCGTCATGACGTCTCCCGGCACAAGCACAGTGCGTGATGACGTCACAGGACAACGTATGACATCACTCCACGTTCCAGCGCTTGCACCGACAGTCCAATGCACACGCAAAGACAAAGGTCGCCCGTGAAGCCTCTGAACTGGTGGGGCAAGTGCTGTTGCGAGCAGCACCTATGCAGGCCGGTACGGCACACGAAGGGGTGGGTGGCCAGCTCCACGTTTTGATACACGCACACACGGCCGTAGAGACACGCGCGCACCCATAGCGACATATACCAACACACACAGGCACACACACACCCATAGCGACGTATACCAACACACACAGGCACACACACACCCATAGCGACATAAACCGACACACACAGAGGCACACACACACCCATAGCGACATATACCAACACACACAGAGGCACACACACACCCATAGCGACATATACCGACACACACAGAGGCACACACACACCCATAGCGACATATACCGGCACACACAGAGGCGCACGCACACCCATAGCGACATATACCAACACACACACAGGCACACACACACCCATAGCGACATATACCAACACACACAGAGGCACACACACACCCATAGCGACATATACCGGCACACACAGGCACACACACACCCATAGCGACATATACCGACACACACAGAGGCACACACACACCCATAGCGACATATACCGACACACACAGAGGCACACACACACCCATAGCGACATATACCAACACACACAGAGGCACACGCACACCCATAGCGACATATACCAACACACACACAGGCACACACACACCCATAGCGACATAAACCGACACACACAGAGGCACACACACACCCATAGCGACATATACCAACACACACAGAGGCACACACACACCCATAGCGACATATACCGGCACACACAGAGGCACACGCACACCCATAGCTACATATACCAACACACACACAGGCACACACACACCCATAGCGACATACGTATAACACACGAGCACACGCAGAGACACGCACAGAGACGCATGCACACACGCACACATTGACAGACACGCGGACACACACACACACATAGACACGCGCGCTCCCGAGAAGACAGAGACATACACACGCACGCAGCACACACACAGCACAGAGAAGACACACAGAGAATAGACACACACAGAGAAGACACACACACAGAGAAGACACACACACAGAGAGAAGACACACACACGGCACAGAGAAAGGAATATTCATGCGCGCGCGCGCGCGCACGCACACACAGCAGTAAAGCGGCTCGAATCGAACGCAAAAAGCCGAAGGAATTTGGAATGTAAATGGGGAATATTTTTTTGTTGTTGTTATTCTCATCATCATCATCATAGCAAATTGCACGCTTCGATTTATTTAATAATTTATTCCGCTCGCTGTTGCGGGCGCTGGCGGGGAGGGCAAGAGGGGGGATTTTGCGAGTAATTTATTGGTGCGTCTCCGAGCGGGCTGACATGGAGCTGTCGGCGGTGGGGGAGCAGGTATTTGCCGTGGAGCAAATTCAGAAGAAACGCGTCAGGAAGGTGAGCAAGCAGCAGCTGCAGCAGGAGGATGAATGGCGGTGGGTGGGTGGGTAGGGGGGTGCTTCTTAACATCGTGCCAGCAAGCAGAGTGCATAGTATTGTCTTTGTGTGTGTGTTGTCGCTGTGTGTGTGTGAGAGAGAGAGCGGTGGTTGTAGCGGTGAGCTACGGCTGTGTCTGTGAACACCGGCTATGGCCACGCACAGACGATTATCTGAAACGGTCCTGCGCCTCTCCTAGGTCGACTCAGCCTCAAATGAGTACCCGGTGCGGTGTGTAAGCATCGCCGCTGGGGAGGAGACAAAGGCGGCCGGGCGTGGTACTGACCACCCGCCCACCCACTCGTGTGCCGTGTCGGCCCTTGATCGGTGCTACTCGTTAACAGCGCCTGCCCCAACAGTCTGTTGAGGCTACACGGGGGATCTTTGTCTTTGTGTGTGTTATTTGCCTTTTGTGCGCGCGCGCGTGTTTATTGTGTGGAGGAGAGCGGTCGTGTGCAGCGGTTAACGCGCCGCGCTACGGACCCGGCGACCCTGGTGCCATTACCACCAACCCCCACCACCAACCAACCACCACCACCAACCAACCAACCACCACCAACAACCACCACCACCAACCAACCACCATCACCACCAACCACCCACAACCACCACCACCACCACGAACCAACCACCACCAACCAACACTCACCACCAACCAACCACCACCACCAACCAACCACCACCACCAACCAACCACCACCACCAACCAACCACCACCAACAACCACCACCAACCACCACCACCAACCACCACCACCGTCGGCGATTATTTGCACCGATCCTGGCCCTCCCCCTAGATCAACTAGGCCTTAAACGAGTACCCGGTGCGCTGGATTATATAAATATCAGCGTTGGGGAGACAAAGGCGGCCGGGCGTGGTGCTACCCGCCCTCGCGTGCCGTGCCGGCCTGAATAACGAGCCTCGCTTGACAGCACTTGCCCCAACAGTCTGTTGAGGGCTACACGGGTGATCTTTGTCTCATTGTCTTTGTGTGCGTCTCAGTGTGCTTGCTTGGGTGTTATTTTGTATGTCGATGTGTATGCATGTACGGTGTGTGTCTGTCTCCTTGTATTGTGTGTGTGGGTAATATGTATTGTGTCCATGTGTGTATGCATGTCAGCGTGTGAATGTCCGTGTGTGTGTGTTAATGTTGGGGAGCGGTGGTGTAGCGGTTAGCGCTACGCTCCGCTATGAACCCGGCGACCCGGGTTCGATTCCCGCTCACGGCCAACACCGGTGACGATTATCTGAGCCGGTCCTCGGCCTCCCCTAGGTCAACCCAGCCTCAAATGAGCACCGGGTGCGATGTGTTAATATCGCCACGAGGGAGCCAAAGGCGGCCCGGCGTGGTGTTGGCCACCCACCCATTCGTGTGCCGTGCCGGCCTTCATAGGTGCTCGCTAACAGCACTTGCCCCTACAGTCTGTTACAGGCTATAAGGGGGATCTTTGTCTGTGTTCATGTGCGGCTGTGCATGTCAAATTGTGCGCGTGTGTCTTGTGACATGTGCCTGTGGGCAATTGTCCATGTATATACAGTATACTATTATGTACGTCGGTATGCCTGGCTGTATGTATGTCTTCTTACGTGTCTGTGTCTATTACGTGTGTCTATACGTATGTCTGTACGTGTGTGTCAGTACGTGTGTGTCTGTACGTGTGTGTCTGTACGTGTGTCTGTACGTGTGTGTCGGCCAACGTGTGTGTGTTTGTCTATGTGCATATGCACGAGTGTCGGTCTGTGTGTGTCTGCAAGCGTGTGTCTGTTGAATCCTCTTGTGTGTTCATATGTCTGTCGACCTGCGTGTCTTCGTATGTGTCTGTGCCAAAGCGTGTCCGTGTATGCCCGTGTCTCTTTGCGTGTGACTTATTATGTCTCTGCGTACGTATCACTGTGTACGTCTTTACGTGCCCGTGTGTCAGTGTATGTGTCTTAACGTGTGTCCTTGTGCGTGTATTCTTTCATGCGTGTCGTTGTGTCTGTGTGTGTCTGGGAGGGAGCAGTAGCGTCGTAGTTCGCGCCTTTGACCAAGAACTCCGGCCACATAAGTTCGATTCCCGACCACTGCTCACATCAGCAGCGAATTATATCTGCACCGGTCTCATAGGACGACTTCGACTTAAACGAGCACTTACAGTGCGAATAAACATCACAACTGGGGAGACAAAGGCGGTCGAGAGTAATGCTATCCACAACACCCCCCTCTATAGCACCGTGCTCGCAGGTGCTGCGATTACGGCACTTGTCCCAACGGTCTATGAAGGCTACCCGGGGGATCTTTGTTAATGTGTGTGCGTGGGTGGAAGTAGAATTATCACACGCGCGCACACCATATAAAGATCCCCCGTGTAGCTTTAAATACTGGAAGGGGAAAGGGTGTTTGTTTGTTCCACGTCACGCATGCGCGCGCATGCCATCTCGTCTATACCAAGTACAATCATCATAACGGCTGAGTCGACCTAGGGGATGCCCGGGGAAAAAATATTGCAGGCGTTATTTTACATTGAGGTTGTCTCGCATGAACGGGAATCCAACCTTTGGTGGCCCACAGTTCTGAGTTGATGAACGAGTTGGTCTAATGACCTACGATGATGATGATACATGAAATGGTCTTATGATGATGATGATTTAATGATTTTAAACAAGAAAATGACAGAGCAGCAGGAATCCATGCCGTGCCTCCACATTTAATAAAACACTCAATCGGCCGATTTCCTTGCCAAACCCGCAGATTATTCTCATCGGCATTTGGTTTGAGCACGCAAAAACCCCTAGACCGGCATCGACCTTACTGCTCTCATCAGCAGTCGGGCTTTGTTAACCAAGCGAATTATCGTCATGTAATTACCCCCCCCCCCCTTTTTATTTTAGTATCAGTATTCATGGTATTATTACAATTCAAGGTCACGGCCATTGCCAGAGTGATGGCAGTTGACTGGATTACTGATGATCCTGCAGATTGCTGATGACCGAATGGGCGACGTCAATGATTTCCTTGTCGCTCTTCGATGATGGCGATTATTTCTGTAGAACATCAACAGGAATGCAAGTTCGCCATTCTGAAAACGATCATATTGATACATTACGGTCCGATGAAGTTCGATGAATGATAATGGCAATGGAAATGCAAGTGGTGGTGATGCGTTGATGATGGTGGTGGTGGTAGCGATGATGGCGTTACAAACAGCAGTGGTTATGATCGTAGTGTTAACTGATGCTTATTGGTGTTAAGTGGTGATAATTGTCAAACCCACACATGTTGATTATTGCTTTTTAACTCCTGACGATGACGGTACAACAGGGGATCACGTTGACGATCGTAGTGGTGGCACTACTGGACTAATTGACGATGATGATGGATGTAGTGACCCCCTTTATCGATGACGATTATGGTGATTGTCAATTATTGATCACGATGCGCAGGGTCGTGTGGAGTATCTGGTGAAGTGGCGAGGATGGGCTCCCAGGTGAATCGTGCATCACCATCGCACGCATCAACATATCACATCGATTTTTGTCAAAATCTTACAGTTCACCTGCGTCGAGGACTCGCACCACCACCAGCACTGTGGGTGACAACAAGACTCACCTATTCACTCAACCTCTCATTCACTCACGTTCTCACACTCCCACCGACTTACCCACCCACTCACTAATCCCACGACACTACGGACCGGGCCATAAGAAGACACTCACTCAACCTCTCATTCACTCACGTTCTCACACTCCCAACGACTCACTCACCCACTCACTCACCCACCCACTCACCCACCCACCCACTCACTCACTCACCCACCCACCCACCCACTCTCACTCACCCACCCACTCACTCATCCCACGATACTACGGGCCGGGCCATAAGAAGACACTCACTCATCCTCTCATTCACTCACGTTCTCACACTCCCAACGACTCACTCACCCACCCACTCACTCACCCACCCACTCACTCACTCACCCACCCACTCACTCACTCACTCACCCACTCACTCACTCACTCACCCACTCACTCACTCACTCACCCACCCACCCACCCACTCACTCACCCACTCACTCACCCACTCACCCACCCACCCACCCACTCACCCACCCACCTACTCACACACCCACCCACTCACCCACCCACCCACTCACCCACCCACCCACTCGCCCGACACGCTCACCACACTGAACTTGTTTCGCACCGCACGTAGCCAAAGCGCGCTAATCGGAGGCGCGATGCCGCTTGGCACCGCTCGCTGTTGTCTGCGCAGGCACAACACGTGGGAACCCGAAGAGAACATCCTCGATCCACGACTCGTGGTCGCCTTTGAAGAAAGGTCTCTCGTTGTTAAGATACCGTATGCTCCACATTGTGAGACGCTCTGGAAATTAAGACGCTCTGGAAAGTTAGACCCCCCCTCCCACCCCGCAAAACCTGTGCCCGGTGTCAATAAAGAATAAAGGTCCACAAATTCGGCCACACACACACATAGCGTCCGAATTATAAAACTCGCCAACCCAACCATCCCTGACTCCCCCCCCCCCCCCGGACCTTTGCTTTAAAATTCAGGGAGAAAAGTGCATCTTATAGTCGAGGCAATGCGGTGATAATGTTAAGGCGTTTTGGTTGATGTTATTGCTAATGACACGATTTGATGATGGTGAGAATGATAACGATGAATTTCACGAGGACTATGATGACGATGATGACTTTTTAAGGGGATGTTGGCGAATCTGTGATGACGAAGACGGTGAATGATGCTGATTATGAGGGGTTTGAAGGATGATGGTGAAATTCTTGGTTCTTTCGGTAAAGTCACGTAGAAGGTAAATAATAAAAATAAAACAATTAAATTCTCACGACGTTTCGATTGTAACACAAACAATCATCATCAGGTGTAAAAACCACAGCAAGAAAATTTGAAAAAAAAACGCCAAATTTGAAAGTGACGTTTTTTTTTCAAATTGGGCGTTTTTTTCTAATTTTCTTGATGTGGTTTTCACACCTGATGATGATTGCTTGTGTTCCAATCGAAACGTCGTGAGAATTTTAATGTTTAATTTTAATTATTTTATTATTTCCCTTCTACGTGACTTTACCGAAAGAACCAAGAAGATGAATCCCTGCAGTCACGAAAGCTTTAAATCGATGATGGTGATGTTGACTTTGAATGGATGACGACCGTGGTGGTGGTGGTGTGGCGAAGATGACATTGAATATCACGTGAAAAAAAGAATGAATTATCGTGCAAAATGTGAGAACTGGGAAGGTGATTAAATTTGAATCTATTTTGAATGAAGGGTGATGGTGTCGTGATGACAATGTTGAATGTATGACGATGACTCGAAAACAGTCGTTGACGATTGTGATTGTTGATGTCTCCGAACGGATGCCGACGAAGACTTTGAATGATGACGATGCTGCTGGTGGTGGTTGTGATCAGTGTCACGTGGTTGATGACGACTGAATGATGACGTTCCTTCTGTGGTGGTTGTGATCTGTCACGTGGTTGATGACGAGTCTTCTGGTGGTGGTTGTGATGAGTGTCACGTGGTTGATGACGACTTTGCATGACGTTACTTGCGGTTGTGATGAGTGTCACATGGTTCATGACGAGGCTTCTGGTGGTGGTTGTGATGAGTGTCACGTGGTTGATGACGACTTTGAATGATGACGATGCTTCTGGTGGTGGTTGTGATCAGTGTCACGTGGTTGATGACGACTGAATGATGACGTTCCTTCTGTGGTGGTTGTGATCTGTCACGTGGTTGATGACGAGTCGTCTGGTGGTGGTTGTGATGAGTGTCACGTGGTTAATGACGACTTTGCATGACGTTGCTTGCGGTTGTGATGAGTGTCACATGGTTCATGACGAGGCTTCTGGTGGTGGTTGTGATGAGTGTCACGTGGTTGATGACGACTTTGAATGATGACGATGCTTGTGGTTGTGATGAGTGTCACGTGGTTGATGACGCTTCTGGTGGTGGTTGTGATGAGTGTCACGTGGTTGATGACGACTTTGAATGATGACGACTTTGAATGACGTTGCTTCTGGTGGTGGTTGTGATGTCACGAGGTTAATGACGAGGCTCCTGGTGGTGGTTGTGATGAGTGTCACGTGCTTGATGACGACTTTGAATGATGACGTTGCTTGCGGTTGTGATGAGTGTCACGTGGTTGATGACGCTCCTGGTGGTGGTTGTGATGAGTGTCACGTGGTTGATGACGACTTTGATTGATGACGATGCTTCTGGTGGTGGTTGTGATGTCACGTGGTTGATGACGCTTCTGGTGGTGGTTGTGACCAGTGTCACGTGGTTGATGACGACTTTGAATGACGACGTTGCTTGTGGTGGTTGTGATCAGTGTCACGTGGTTGATGATGATGAATGCACTCTGAATGGATGCTGATGCTGCCGATGGTGGTGGTTGTTGATTCTGCTGCCGATGATACCAAACGCACAGGGAGCAGAGGGAGCGAGTATTTGGCCTACACAAGCGGGGTCCAAAGCCACGCCGCCTCCTGCTGCAGGTAACGAAACTACCGCTACACCAACCATCACTAACAACAAAACCACCATCCCTACCACCACTACAAAGATTCCCCGTATAGCATTTAAAGGAATGTTGGGGCAAATGCTAAAGCAAACACCTATTAAGGCCGGCGCAGGGGTGGGGGGGTAGCCGTCTTTGTCTCCCCGATGCTGTTTACACACCGCGCCACGTACACATTTAAGGCTGAGTCGACCTAAGGGGTAGGGGGGGGGCACAGGGCGGGTTCAGAAATTCGTCACCGATGTTGGCTGTGGGTCGTTGGGTTGGTAGCGCTGTGCGCTAACCACTGCGCCACCAAAACACCATCGACTACATCACTACAGCGACATTCTCACAGCGCGGCTGCTGCATCACCTGACGGTGCCGGTCGCCACCATCACCGAAACGTCGTCCCCAATGCACAACATTTTGCGAGATCGTTCTACACCACACCGGTGCGCTGCTGATGCCAGTGATGAACTCGGGCACGTTTGTTCATCACGTGACTTCACTCGTTGGCCGTGCCGGGTGGAGGAGGGTTTTTACGACACGCAATCGTGGATACTAAAATCAATCGTGATATTGCTCGACAAAGCCTACGGATTAAACGCGTCTGGCCTTGGTCTGCGAATAAAGACGATAACCGTATTCACACAGCCCGTTACCTGCACATCTCAGAATCAATATTCACACCGGAGGAATCCGATGAGCTATAAAGCTTTTTTTCCCACAGATGTGCAGTAGGTCTTCTTAATGAACTCCGCCCCCCACGACTCCCCCATCCCTTTCACTGCCCCCCACCCCACCACTGCCCGCTCCTCCCCTCCCCGGCAACCCCACCCCCTGGCCCCGCAGCCGGCACCGTCGCCTCTGGTTGCCCACGCACGCTACCCGCTGCTCGGATATCGCCGGTTCCCTGCATCGCCACCAGCCGTGCCACCACGCTTCAAGCAGCAGAGCGTGGTGCCGGGCTCGGCTCCCGGTGTCGGCGTCACCACCGTCCGACCCTCCACCCCGAATCGGCAACAGCAGCAACAGCCGCCGCCGCCGCAGCCGCCGCCGCTTGCCCCTTCCTCTGGACTCGAATTCGGCCGCGGTTCCGGCTACGGTTACGGATTCGGCCAAAACCGCGGCGTAGCAAAGGGCGGCGACGCGAGCCGGGATCGAACCCAGACGCCGCAGCTCGGCGGCGCGGAGGGCGGCCGACCGGAGACGCTGCCGGCGCGCGAGAAAGCGGCGACGGGGCGATGCGAGCGCGAGGCCGGGGCGCTACGGCAACACGAGCGGCAGCAGCACCACCACGAGCGGCATCAGCAGGAGCGGCATCAGCTGCAGTGGCAGCAGCAGGATGAGTGGCAGCAGCAGCAGCAGAAGCGGAAAAAAAAGCGACTCAGGGACAAACAGAAGCGACACCGACACAAGCTACAGCTGCAGCTGCACCGGCTGCAGCTCCAGCTACAGCAAAAGCAGCAGGAGACGCAGCAGCAGATAGGACAGCAGGAGACGCAGAAACATGGGCAGGAGACACAGCAGCAGCATCAGGAAAAGCATCATCATCAGAAGCAGCAGCATAATCAGAAGCAGCAGCAGCATCAGAAGCAGAAGCAGCAGCATCAGAAGCAGCAGCAGAAACATCAGGAGCAGCAGCAGCAACATAAGGATCAGCAGCAAAATAAGGAGCAGCAGCAGCAACTTGAGCAACAGCAGCAACAACATCAAGAGACGCAGCCAAAACAGGGCAGCACTTGCACCGACTCCCATAATCAAGAGCAGCCCATCGACCTGAGCTGTCTCAGTGGAAACGGCTCCAACCAGCTCCCGGCAAGAGGGGTCTCTCCGAGTCAAGGGCACGGCCAAGTGCAAGGGGAGGAGCACGACCACGAGTTGGATGGACGCGAGGCCTCGGTCGACGACGGAGTGCTGACGTCCAGCTCCGACTGCGGATCGGAGCCAGGAGCGGACACGAAACACGAGGAAGGGTCCGGGATCGAACGGGGACCCCGGTTCCCGTGGCTGTGGGGCTTCGCCGAGGCGTCGGCGGCAGCGGTGGGCGTCACGGACGTGACCGTCACGGACGTGACGACGAACCTGCTCACCGTCACGGTGCGCGAGTCTCTGTGCGAACGCGGGTTTTTCAGGAGCAGACCCATGTAGCCGGGCGGGCGGGGGAAGGGGGGTCTCACTGGTAGACATAGTGGGGGCACGCGACTGTTGAGAACGAGGCGTGCATGATTTCCCAGACCTGTGCGTCCCCCACCCCCACCCCACACACTTGGCTGAGCCGAGTTCGACACGGTGGCATGAAACTAATCGAGATGGCTCACGCTGGGGGCCCGACACTGGCCGTCAGCATCATCCGTGCACGCCTCCCTCGGAAAGCTGAACTCTTCTGCGAGGTGCTGTGGCCGCCGAAGCTTGTCGCTGGATGCGAAGAGCATCTCTCGTCTGCCTCGCGTGTGGCGGCCGCCAGAGTTTGTGTGCGCTGGCGGCGAAGAGGACAATATAAGTCCTGGTCACTGGCAGAGGTCCCCTCTCTTCTACCCTCATCTTGTTCGGCCGGGCAATTGAGCGGTGTACATGGGGAGGGGGCTGTCGCACACACAGGCAGCTACTTGCGGAGGCACAGGCGGGCTGCTGAGTTAGCAGAGTACCGGAGATGGAGACGAAAGTCGAGTCACATCGCAGGACGCACGTGTGGCTAAGCTGACAAGGCGTGCTACTAACCCATTGGCCGCTCCACACGCTAGTATCCGCAGCCTAAGTGCCATCAAACGCCATGTGCCCCGTGAAGTCATCTCTCTGTGCAGCTTGAAACCGAATTAAATATGAAACACTTCTGAGGACAAACGCATGCTGCAAAGCGTTACAAGTTAACGATGCGTATGCATGCTTTTTCTTCCTTTGTTTTCACATTAATGGACCGTACACAACTCGTACGAGACAGCTTAGGTGTGTTGGCCACAGCTCCACGTTCATTTTGGGGTGTTTGTCTTCCTTAGATGCACTCATTATTTATAACAGTTGCTGCGCTCAGACCCAACGGCACAACATGCCATGTGGGCCAGCGGCAAACAAATAGCACAACGTTGGAATAGACGAGAGAGGTCATACGTTTCCTCATTTGAGAGGCGTTATACGAATTTGGGTGGGGGGGGGGAAAGAAGGGAGTGACATCCAGAGCTGGGCAGCGAGGGAAGCAGTTTTACAGTCAACCCTCGATTACCCAGAGTGACGAGGTGGAGGGAGGGATGATGGATGTCTCGGTTAACAATACAAAAAAAACATGGAAAATGCAAAACTGTAAATTAAGACTAAAACAACATATGTATTGCTTAACTATGTAGAACGGGAGTGAAGGCGTAGAATGTAGTAGTCTGGTTGTTTTTTTTGCTTCTTAAAGTAATTCGTTTGCGGTCCGGTGGGGACCCGAGTGACTGACCAGTGGTGAGTAAGAAGCAGCGAGTAATGGAACCAGTGCACATTCAAACGAAAAAGGTGCCGATTGAGCACGGTTAGTCCGCAACCTGGCTAACACCTGCCCACGGATAATCAATTCAACTGCATTCGGATTAACGATGCGAATGAGGATTTCCCCAGCTCCCAGCAATGGGTGGTCTCTCCGAGTCTCTCCGACACCTGTATGATGTCCGAGAGCAGGAACATGGGAAGGAAGGGAGCGTGGTTGGAAGTGAAGATGACAAGCGAGGCTCATTGGGACGACACTGGGACACCAACAGTGAAAGGTTCACACAAAGTAAAACAAAAACGAGGTGCACCCTGAGCAAAGCGACAGAGGTGCGGCTAGGGTTAGAGTTCGAGCCAGGATCGGGGGGGGGGGGGGGGCTCATTTTTCAGAATGGCAAGCTGGCTTCAGCTGACCTCTGGGTGCTACTCCAATGTTTATCTCGGTAACCCACCCTCTGTCGTCTTGCCTGGAGAGAAATGCCTGTGGATTTATATGATTAAGCGAACTAGTTTTTAGCTTAATTTGTGACACCAAGTGTCAATTTAGAACGCAGAGGATTGACTTTTTTTAAATAATTCATACGCTGCAAAAGCACATCGTGTAGTTATTGCGAAAAATGGCGAGAATAAGTTGATGCAATTTTATGAGATTAATACTGTCATTGTGTATTAGGTTAGCTTAATTTTAACTGAAAGCAGCCGCAAATGTGAAGGTTATAGACCAGGGGTGGGGAACCTTTTCGTTACAGAGGGACCGTTAGCGGGCAACCACAAATTAAACACTCCACTCAGCCACTACCACCACTAACATAAACCCTTGCAGTCACAAGTGATTGGGCGTGCTAAATTCTCAACACACGGTTTGAGGCTTTGCCAGATCAAACATGTTGCCCTACAGTACCCAATTAGTGCAGCTAAGATGCGTGCCGCGACCGAGAAACATCGTTTGCCGGCACGTTTCGGAAGTGGTTGGCTTTCAAGGTGCTCACGGGCCATATAAATAATGTCGAGGGCCATGTGAAACAAAGTCATGCCAGTAGGCCTTGGGTTCCCTACCCCTGTTATAATAGATGTATGGGCGTCAAACCTGAGCACTTTAGCACGCTTGTGCCCTGTTGTTGGTTTTTTGTAATTAAAATTAAAATGCCATTTATACAGGAAAGCCTCGTCGAGTTTAAAAGACTGTTTTTCAGGATGAAAAGACTGCTTTTTGGATGTTTGGCCATATCATTTCGCGATTGGCATGTGCAATGAATGAAGAGTACTCGGATAGAAAGCCACCATGCACACAAGGTGATGTGGGGGGAGGGGTGGAACATTGGTTCATCATGTGCCACCTTTAGAACCTAGTGAGACCTGAGTTCACTTGCCAGGCACAGCTAACATTAGTGGTAAGTGGTATCTAAACCGGCCCTGTCGTCTCCTTCACCAACCTACGTTGACTGGAATGGTGAAGTATGGCCAAACAACCCCAAGTGACAGAAAATGTGGGGAAACATTCACCCAACAGTGAATTGATATCAATTATAAAAATTATATTCATGACGTATATTATGCCATTGGAATCTCATTTGCCAGTAAAAAATATAATTGTTTTTTTACCCTTCTATCTGGCAACAAAACTGACACCTATTTTACTAGAAGGGTAAAAAACCAATTATCATATTTTTTACTGGCAAATGAGATTCCAATGGTGTAAATGCTTACCCCGAGCTCTCATACTCTGATGGTGCATTGTCTTTGAGTTGTGCGCCAAAGGCGTCATCTGGTCCAACCCATGTGAGACTAGGCTCTTAAGGAAAGCTGTCTCGGGTGTGGACCAATCAACTTCAAGGACAGTGCATATCATTATCAGAGTTATGTTTTTTGTTTGCATTATGGCTGCAGGTATTGTGGTCTATGCAAACATGACTCCTTGTAAAAAAAGGTGTCAGTTTTGTTGCCAGATAGAAGGGTAAAAAAAAACAATTATCGATGTATATTATGCTTAAAGAATAGGGTTTTCCCCTTTTTTTCTGGCAACAAAACTGAAACCTTTTTACAAGGAATCATGTCTGCATTAACCACAATACTTGTGGTCAGAATGCAAACAAAAAAGTGTTTTATTGCCAGAAAAAAAGGGGAAAAACCTATTGTTATATTTTGGTACTGGCAAAGGAGGTCCCATGATATATTATGGTTGTTGTATAGACATCTTGGTGGCGTGTGCCAGCGTAAGTACTTTGAGTCAGGTTAGCAGTGGCTGTCACAAGTAGCTGTCAGTGGCTGTCACAAGTATATACTGGTCCCCTTAACAGGAACGTGGAATGCCCAACAAGGCTCAAACCCGTAAAATTAAATGAGCGCCACCCAACGCATGTTTGCTTCCACACATTCACACGTGAAGCTTATCACTGGTTTTTCACAGGTCTCTCCTAAACGTGTCACACTCAAAAGTCTTTCACTTAGAAGGAAAATTAATGAGGGCAATGCTGAGGATTGAGTAATTCGAAGACCCATAACGATTCCCCCGTTGACAAGTGGCCAGTCTTTCCAAAGGACATTCCACATTACAATGGCTGAGGCCAGTCTATTGCTACTACACCCAGAAGAAAACAAAGCATCTATGAAGGAGTAACACACACGGCACGCATTGGGCATGTTTATATGCGGCCTACATGCTAATAGCTTCAAACCAGAGGTCGCAAACGGGTTTTGATTCCTTACCCGTACCCTACCCGAAATGAGTGACAAACGGTTACTCACCAGTGACTCACGGCCTACCCGTACCCGTACTCGGCCGCACCAGGGTCGCACCCCCGTACCCGGCCGGGTACGGGTAGCCGGGTTTCGGGTAGGGTACAGGTATCGGGTACCCAGTTGCGACCTCTGCTTCAAACTCCACTATTAGCAACACCTGAACCCCATTACGGGCCAATTTATTACGAGAAACGCGTAATTGCGAGTGTCCGCTCGATTGGCGATGCACATCAAATCAATAAATTAAAAGCCCAATTTGAGAAATATTGCTCATGATTGAACGTGCATAGCAGGAAATTAAGCATTCCCTCACACACTGCATCAATGCGTGCTGTTAACGCGACACCGACAGCTACGCGTCCTATGTTAAAACGCTTGGTGAGCATAACGTGGTCACTCTGATTAAACATGTAGGTTTTCAGTCAATATTATAATTCGCGTAAGTGAATTTTTTTGGGTGAAGTCACGCAACGATCTGGCCAAATTGTGCTGCACAACCCTCCACGCCAACCCGACAAGAGCAAAACAAATTCATCGGTCACTCGTACACAAGCGTTTAACGCGCAAATTATTATTGCTTCTGCAGTTCACCGGTAAGTTTAAGAGAACAATTCGCACAAACCAAATTTTACAATTAAATACGTTTCTCTTGAAACTGCAGCAAGAATCCTCAGGTTATAAAACCGAGTAAGTCAAACTCCTGGCTGTACACGGTTGAAAAATTGTGGCAGCATTTCCTTGCTGCTTCAATTCACTTCTAAAATGACAGCCAAAAGACGAGAGAGGGAACAGTTTGGCTTAAATAACGGACGCACGGTGGCGTTTTATTTCCCAGCACGTGTGGGCAGGGGGGCGGGGAGCTTCCACCAAACGCCCAGCACCCAGAAGTTACGGGTCACGACTCGTCCCGCGTGCATCCATCTTCACCTGGGCGTCACAGGCGTGCAAAATAACACGGGATCCTGCGCTAACACTCGGGCGCGCAAACCCAGGCACACATGTACACAAAACAAAAATACCCACGGAAAGGAAAACCCCCTCCCGCCTCCCCACCCATGTGGCCTTTAACAGACTGCTGGGGCAAGTGCTGTTAGCGCGCACTTAGGAAGGCCGGCGCGGCCGCCTTTGTCTCCCCAATGGTGATTTTATCGCACTGCAACCAGCTACTCATTTGAGGCCGAGTCAACGTCACGTACACCCTTTACACACACACACACGTCCCGTCAAAAGCTGGGGTTCACTAAAGTAACGGCGCCTTCTTCAACAAAGCCCTCAATCGAAAAACAAACTTCGCCGCCTTCTTTTTTTACAAAGTACATACAGTGCTGTTTATATATATGCGGTATACTGGCGCAAAGGTAAAGGTGCAGCCCTGCAATTATTTACAGGTCTGCTCTCGAGCCCCCTCGAATGAGTATTTCGTCTCATCTTCAACGTTGGCTAGACATTTCGAAAAGAGGTCCCAGGATAAAGTTTAAGTAATCCCCCTCCCCCACCCTCCACCGACGTTCACCCAGCGATACGAGTACACCAGTCGATCGATTGGCAAGTCGTGTGTAGTGGGGGGCAAAGTGTGGGTATTCCCGTGACATCTGGCTGGCGTGGAAGAGTATCACAAACACCCTCTCTAGAGCTCCCACTAGCGGAGGCCCTTCTCGCCAGCAATTGGCGTAGAGTTTCACGGCTGCACTTTTACCAACACTGGCGCAAGGTAAAGGTCTAATAGCTTAGTAAAGTACAAATATGAGCAGGAGGAACACTGCAGGACAACAACTGGCCAAAGCCTAAACAACGTGGTCTCACAAAGGGTACCATTTCTACACCTCAGGGAGCAGGCAAGGGGCCTCTCTTCTCCCTGCCACTCCAGGGGATTGGTGTCTTCACCGCAGCCCTTGCTTTAACATATATCAAAGAAGCCTCATGTCGATATCACTAAACCCATTTGATTAAGACTGCACCGAATTGATGAGTTGATGGAAGGACAAATCTGCCAATGTTTTGGGTGGTTCGGCATGATATCAGACATTTCGCACCACACTGCCTGAAGATTATTCAGATTTCCGGGTTCACTTCAGAAAACGCACACATCGTGCCGAATAAACGCAGTCTCACACCAAAACCAAATTGGACAGCTACACTGCCCAACTGCTTGAACCCACAGTAGTAACATTGTCAAATGTCTGCTTTTAGTTTTTTTCCACAGTTTGAGAAGTTATTCAGAGAAAATCAGTTCCAATCATTAAATTAATCACTCCTGGGTGAAGAAAATCTCAGATACATCCTGCTCCGAGTAGTGAAATGGAAACCACCTTCCTGACCACTTCATTTCCCTCTTACTAATCACGTCAAATGAACAATCTTTACATCCTTAAGTAAAATAACTATGAATAATAGAATTCCACACCGAGATCGTGCATGTGTAAATAGGTGAAGACAACTTCTACAGCCGTGCCTATGGATTTAACACATTTTATAAATAGTTTTCTCAGAAACTAAACGGATCCTTACCGGCTATATTCGCTATAAAATACCGCCACTGCTAAAAACGGACATGGACTTGGCCATGTCCAAAGATGCACTCGCACTCCACATTCTACGCGATGAAAATAGACAAGCCACACATTTATTCAGGAAATTATTCCCGATTCTTAAGAACTTCTCAGGAGCAAACTGCATTGGGATGTTTGGCTAATTTCAATTTAAGGAGCGTTTTGCTTATGGCAGGAAACCAGAGCACCTGCAGCCCACCGGGCTTACAAGAGAATGGGTTGGAGCGGTGGGAGAGTGGCTAGCAGACTGCGCGATGTATCTGCCAACTCCAATTCAATTCCCAGCAACAGCTAACATCAGTCGCAAATGACATCAGAAGCGGTCCTACCCTCCCACTTCACCAACCCACACAGACCAGCATTGTGAAGTATGGTCAAAAACACCTATCACCGGCAACGGTTGGGAGTTAATGCAGTGCAAAACACTCAAAAGTCTGCACAGAGGCTAATGGTCGGACCCATTTTATGTACTGCCATTGCCCAAGCCATCTCAAAGCCAAGTGGGATTGGGAGTTTCCACAAATCTATGCTTGACCAAGCCTTGAGTCCCAACCAATGGGCTGGATTAAAAATGTGTACACGCATGTTCGGATACTTAGAGATATAACGAGAAAGCATGGTGCTGATTCTGCCCATTATTATAATTAAGGTGCAGTCAGACCAAGAGAATAAAACAGATTCTACACTTGAGATTGCTTAGCTAAGTATTGAGAAGGGACAAATAATATGAAATTAGGACAATGAAAATGCCATCATTGCAGGGCAGAAGCATAGAGAGATCAGCAATTAGATGTAAGGATGTGGTGGAATGAGATATAGATGTGACTATAGAAGAGATACGGCATAATGTTCGTGATGTAGTCATTTTTAGTCTGTTGATGGTCGGCGATGCGGCAATCGACTCGTCTCTACGAGCTGTACACGATGCACTATTCAAAGTTGAATTTTTCGATAACGAATTTTTTATGCTGTTTGCCGTTTCGACATCCCGAAGTAGCACTGTTTTCGGATTGATTGGTCCCCCAGTCGCAGAGTGAATTACACCCCTGGAAAAAATAGTGTCCCAGAAATAAAGTATTTAATTGCCTCGGCAATTTTGTATTATTTGGTACCCCGGGGTACCGTCGTAAGGATCAGATGAAGAAAGACAATCCAAACATCTGGCCCAATGCAATAATGGAGCTTCTGGCCTAGATGGTCAGATGGAGTCTTAGACCCCTTCATACTAAATCTGGTTAAAATAAACTGATTGCGGCCGGGCTCGGATCAAAAACCAACAAACAAGTTGCCGACAAGAGACGATGCCTTAGCAAAAAGAAAGGGGCTTCCTCGAGACATCGTCAACACCACCGAGTATCACAACCGGGGCAAGGGCAAAGCTTGTACAAGTCGCGGAACTGCTTTTGAGCGGGGCGGGCTGCCGCCTGGAGAAGACAGCGGTGGACGCGATAAGGGCCTGTCTACGGGGCGATGAAAAGCTGGAGGCCCTCATAGATATGGCGACCGTGTCAACGCTACAACAGATGAGAACACGGAAAATCAAAATTCCATGTAAAAAACAACAAAAGGAAATTTATAAACCCAAAACGACGCCAGCAAGACCATGGATGAAGAGGAGAGCTGATAAAAAAAGGTATATACATGAAACATCAGAAACTCTTTTATAAGAATCGCTCTCATTTAACGTCTTTGATTCTCGACGATACAGACCGCCATATATGCAGGATTCCATCATCAGAAATCTACGGTTTTTATCGACAAAAATGGGAAACTGTCTTTGCATTCAAAGGCTTGGGGCAGTTCAAGTGTTCCGGTTCAGCGAATAATGAACATTTTGAAACAATGATATCCGTGGAAGAGGTAAAGGCCGGCATCAATGCAATTAAACAAGCGTCTGCACCAGGACCAGACGGCGTAACGAAAGCTTCAATCTGCACAGCAGACCGGGAAGGGTGGGTACTAGCGTCACTTTTTAACGTATGGCTGGTTACAGGAATGATTCCAGCAGATATGAAGAAGAATAGAACGATTCTCATCCCAAAGGTCGCGAACGAGAAACTGCTGAAAGATCTGGGAAACTGGAGACCGATTACTATTGGCTCCATGATCGTGAGGTTGTTCTCAAGAATTCTGACCGTACGACTGGGACGTGCATGCCCACTCAACCCACGACAACGTGGATTCATTACCGCATCCGGCTGCTCAGAAAACCTTAGGGTACTACAGGATCTCATCAAGCATGCAAAAAGATCGCACAAACCATTAGCAGTGGTGTTTATTGATGTAGCAAAAGCATTCGATTCTGTATCTCATGCGCATATCTTGTGGGTGCTGCGACAACGGAAAGTGGACGAGCACATAGTAAACATAATTCAGAACGCCTACAAGAACTGCACAACCTCATTTAAAATCAACGAAATTTCGACACCAGACATCAATATCCAAGTCGGTGTGAAGCAGGGAGACCCAATGTCACCTCTGCTGTTCAATCTGGCGATGGACCCACTAATATGCGCCCTGGAAACACAAGGATCGGGATACTGCATCGACACCGACATTGTTACCTCGCTTGCATTTGCAGATGATCTGGTACTGGTCAGCGAATCGTGGGAAGGAATGGCTAGTAACATAGCTATTCTTGAATCATTCTGCAAACTGTCAGGACTTGAGCTTCAACCAAAAAAGTGCCAGGGCTTCATGCTACACCCAACCAAAGATTCTTATACGGTGAATAACTGTGACCCATGGAAGATATCAAGTGCGCACGTCAACATGGTTCAACCGGATGAATCAGCAAAATATCTCGGACTAAAAATCAGCCCTTGGACCGGCATTCTGCAGCCAGAACTGATAGTACAATTAAACAGCTGGATCTCCAAGATTGATGAGGCACCACTTAAACCAACTCAGAAGGTAGAGCTCCTCAACGTTTACACTCTCCCCAGGCTATTGTATCCAGCAGACCATTCAGACTGCAAAAAGTCAACACTACGATTGTTGGACCAAGCAATAAGGAACGCAATAAAGAAATGGCTCCATTTACCAGCTTCTACCTGCGACGGACTGCTGTACTCCCGAACTCAAGATGGAGGCCTCGGCATTATGAAATTAGAGAGTATGATCCCATCGATTCAGGTGAGGAGACTACATCGCATCGTGAACTCGACAGATGCAATCACTCGCAATTTAGTGTCCCAACTAGGTGCCGAAGAAGATTTCCGGAGTCTGTGGGTAAGCGCCGGCGGTGAAATTGACGCTGTACCAGCTTTTATTCAAACTGAATTGGAATCTAAACATGCTGTAGAGCCAAGACCATGCGACTGGAGACAGAACGAGTTCAAAAGATGGTGCGAAAAACCGGTCCAGGGTGCCGGTATAGCAAATTTTGAAGGAGACAAAGTCAGTAATGCTTGGTTACGTCGGTGCAGGGGCATGAAACAATGCTACTATATCGCTGCTCTCCAACTACGAAGCAATATATACCCAACAAGGGAGAGCATAAATAGGGGTAGAGTAGGTGCACTGCGCTGTTGCAGAAAATGCTCCGCAAGATTAGAATCCATATCGCACATTTTGGGCCAATGTCCCGCAGTCCAGAAAGCTAGGATAGCACGTCACAATAAGATCTGTGACATCCTAGCAACCGAAGCCACAAAATTGGGATGGACTGTACATAAGGAACCACGCTTCAAAACTGAAGTTGGGGAGCTGAGGAAACCCGACCTGATTTTTGCAAGAGGAGAGGTTGCCCTTGTCATCGATGTTACCATCAGGTTCGAGCGAACGCGCAGCACACTCACTGAGGCGGCTTCGCAAAAGGTTGAATATTACACCCCACTCCGTGACCAAATTAAAGACCTAACAAGAACAAGCAACACCAAGATCTACGGATTTCCTGTGGGGGCTAGGGGAAAGTGGCCTCCGCAAAACAACGAGGTGCTGACAGCCATGGGATTGACAAGCCTGCGTGTAACAACTCTTGCCAAGTCGATTTCTCGTAAAACATTACTGTATTCCCTTGATATTCTGCGAATGTTCGGCGGGAATTATGCTGTTTACGAAGAGTCGTAAAAAAAAAATATATATATAATAATATACATTAAAAAAAAAATCTTTTTGTCGTGTGATAATGTTCGTGTTTACATACTTATCTCTATACCGCCAATGGTGCCTGGAAACAGAGGGACGACACCATGGGGCACCCAGGACATTGGCTCACACCAGTCTGGGGATTCTGGTACTATTGATTCCCATTCTCTGTTGCCCACCGTGCCAGGTAACAGGGTGACGACAGCTTGAGGTACCTAGGACATTGGCGTACACCAGTTTGGGGGTCCTGGTAATAATGACCTTAATTCTCTGTTATCTTTGGTGCCAGATATTAGAGTGACGACAAACCGGCGACCGCATGGGAATCTCGTGATGATTAAAAACATCAAGCGCATTACCACTATTGACGATATGGACGGGCCATTCAACCCGGAAAGGATCGGTTTGTAAAAGAGCCGAATGAAAATATGTAGGGAAGCTCTTCTTTTGTAATAATATGAATAAAAATCAGCCATCAAACACTTCTGGACACAATTATTTGCAATGGCGCATTATCCAGAGCCCAGTTATCCAAGCATTGTTCGTTTCACCCGTGTGAGCAAAGAAGGCATCGGTGCGGTAAAGGCACGAACAGGAATGGAGGCAAGGTTAGGTACGGCCTCAGCATTAAAACGTCGTCACACTATCAAGACCCTGGAAATTGACGGCAATCGTAATTACTGTTTACGCCGCACAAGCGTTTCTCAACCAATGGAAACTTGGGGCGGGAGACGCTGCCATTACTGTGCGTCGCAGCGAGCAGCCCGTAGTGCTTTGGATCGTTACGTTTGTCCAATCGGCCATCGGGAAACACTGCTCAGTCAAGAGCGATGACAAGAACCCGATACTACAGCGCATTATCCATGATCGTATCGTGAATGCTAAAAACGTAGAAAATTCAAGCAGGGGAATTAAAAATAAACCATAAGGGTGCACAGGATCGGCATCACAACGATGCTCCCTTTACCCCTGTTCTTTCAAAGTCTTTGCCCTGTTAATGATTATAAATGAAAACTATCGGTAAAGGTCTATGACCAGAAGCATAGTGAAAATGTTTCTAAAATGACACTGATATAAATAAGCGAAGATAATTTTGTGCTTAAGTTGTTGTATACGAGTGAATCCTGGGGTTCGAATCAGGACAAATTACAGTACAAGGGTCAGCAAAGCAAAGCGTCAGCAAAGGAATGTGCTGCAAAAATATTTGCATCATACTGTGCAGTAGCTGCAGGAACTGGCAGAGGGTAGAAAGTGTTGGCATGGTATCATGGCATCAACAGCTTTGGAAGTGAATACATCTTGATTGAGATCTGATAGAGGGGAAATCTCATTAAACTTTAAGACACGTGCGGGAGGCGGACAGACAAGACGCAACAAAACGCGGCTGGCTGCCTGCCGTCTCCTCACGGAAATAGGGCCTCCCCCTTGACCTCCGCCCCCATCCAAACCGCCCCCCCGTCCCCGGTCTCGCTCAAGTCTCCCGGCCGATGGAGAAGAAGCCGACGCTGGTGGGGCTCTCTTTGACGGTGACGGTGACCAGATGCGCCGTCACGTCCGTCACGAACACGTGCTGCAGCAGCGCCTGCACAGGCGCCCACCGTAGGCCGGCCTCCTGCGAGGGCACGACGTCCTTGGTGCCGACGGGCACGTCCCTCCGGTCGCGCTCACGTTCACCGGCCGCGCCGCCGGGCGGCTCGGTGGAGCCGTCCATCACGCGCACTATCGGCAGGCAGTCCGAGGCCGCCGCCGCTAGACGGTCCAGGGCCGTGACAGGGACGAAAGGTGTGGCGGGCCCCACGGCGGGATTAACCGGGGTGCTGGGGTTTGCCCGTACGGCGGCATCGGCTGTGCCGCTCTCAAATTTGCCACAGCTGCCCGCCGAGACTGGGTGAGCATTCTTCAGGGCCCCTGGCGGAGGAAAGGCGGCGGCCGTGCTCCCATTCGCCGCTACCAGCCGGCGCGGTTTTCCTCGGCTCCGCTCCTCTTCGTCCGAGTCCGAGTCCAGATCCGACTGCAGCGCTTCGGAAACGCGAGCGATGATGGCCGCCATCTCGCGCGCGGCCACGCCAGCGCGAGCCTGAGCCAAGCCGGGCGACATAGCCACCCCCCTTGGCCGATCCAGCAAGGTTGCAACGGTGGCCCTGGTTGTTGCCGTTATATTTCCGTTCTTCATGTCCTCTTTGGCTGCATTGATTTTCTCCTGCTTCGCCTTCTGGTTCTCAGCGGCGACTCTGTCACGATTCTTCGCGAGCATGAGAGACAACATACTCTGGGCTGGTGCCTTCTTCCCTTCCTCCTCCTCCTCCGCCATCCCCGCATCACTATTTTTCCTGTTGCTCTTTTCAGCGTCACCACAGGCCTCGGGCTCCAACTTTCTCCTCTTTTTCTTGGCCTTTTTCTTGTGCCGCCTGTTGCCGCCGTTGTCCGCGAGTCTGCCCTGGCTTCTTCCGAGCGCCGGCTTTGGCCTGCGCCTCTTGGCAGAGTTATTGGCGGCCGTCTTGACGTGGTCGCGTCGCGAGACGCACCCCGATGCCGCCGCGCCGCCCTGAGCAGGGTTGCCCTCATCCTTGCGAGCGGTCTTGGAGCAGCCCCCACCGGATGCTTTCTCCGCCGGCGTTCTCGCCTGCAGTAAAAAGCATCCCACGATTCCTCTGTTAAACGCGCACTGCAGAGATCTCCGAGTAAGCCATCTTCGGAAAATGATGAAATTATTGACAGTTTCGCCAGTACAAGACACCTCTTCATAGAAACGTTTTAATCCACATGGCAGTTGAAAAAAAGGCCAAGATTCTCAAATCCCCCCCCCTTACCACAGCTGTCCACCCAGCAGTATAAACGAGTACAACCACAGTGAGTTCATCGGGTCATGTCTGGTAGGTTAAATGTGGATACTCCCAACTCTTTATAAGACGTCTGGCCAGCGTGGAAAAATAAGTCAAAGAATTAGTCACATAACCTCCGAGTGGAGGTTCCGCAACAAGCAGCACGAGCCACAAACTGTGGGACTGCACCTTTATAAAATGTATAGAAAGCAACGTTGAAGTCTTACATGCCTCGCAAAACACAGTAATGCTCAATAGAATCAAGCACTTAACCTCCATATATATAAAAGGCAAAGTTGTGAATATGTGTGTCTGTTCAAAATGTTTAGTGTACTTCCCGACATGCAACAAACTGGAAATTTGCCATGTGGGTACTTTCCAGACTGTACACCATGGAATTTTTTTTAAAAAATACACTTGTTTTTTTTTGGGGGGGTGGGGGGGGAGCTCAATAATACATATATTTTTTGCACGGCAAGTGAGCTGTAACGTCACATCTGTCACGTGACCCGCGCATGTGGAATCGTAACGCATTGTAGTGTAGTGGTTAGCGCGCTACGCTACGAACCCGGCGACCCGAGTTCGATTCCCGTTCACGACCACCACCGGTGACGATTATTTTAACTGGTCCTGGGCCTCCCCTAAGTCGACTCAGCCTCAAACGAGTAAGTGGTGTGGTGTGTGAACATCGCCACTGGGGAGACAAAGGCGGCCGGGCGTCGTGAATCCAAGTCACGGGCGAAGCCGGGTAGTAAAGCTAGTGTATTATATAGCTATACATGGCCAGGGAGCAGTGGTTGGAACACATTGCTGACAAATGGACAACTGCTACCACAAATCCTGGTCAGGAGTCTAATCAGCCCTCTGTCCCATTAAAGACTGATTACATAAGAACCACTTTGTGGGAAAACAAGTGGTTGTCTTATGGATAAACTTGCCCCTGCCACACAAATGTGGAATTTCCAATGGTGGCTAAGGGTTGTAAACAATCAATGCTCAACATTTGTGCAAATGGGAAATCAACTTTCTAATGTGCTACAACTGGTAGAAATAACAATGAGCTCCCCTTCCCCAACTCCCCGATTCAATTATTGTTACAAGGGTAACAATAATTAAAAGTTGTTGTTAATCCACTGCTGGATGAAGGCCTCCCCATGCCATGTTCGCCACCAAGGTTGTTTGGCCATATTTTGCCACGCTGATCAGTGAGGGTTTGTGCAGGTGGGGAACATAGCGTAGAGCCAAAGTACAACAACGTATTTCGTGGTGCTACCCTCTGCTGCCCATACTGTCGCACTGCCCCACAGAATGACACCATGGAAGTGTATGGTGGTCGGAAATCCAAACACTACCCTGGTTAGTTTCTGAGGCCTAACAAACGTGGTGCATTCCTGATGATTTGATCATAGGCCTTATTATCGATACTGAGTTTTAAATCAAAGTTATTTTTTAAAATTCGGTTTCGTTATATAATTTGGTTTTATCACTTGGGGTGGCAAAATCATGCAGTAAGAACATTTGAGCCCCACAACAACAAGGACTTGAGTTTGATTCCCGACTTGGGCGCCTGTATGTAAGTTTGCATGTTCTCCCCCTATTCTGCATGGGTTTTCTCCGGGTTCTCCGGTATCCTCACAAAGCTAAAAACAAAAAATTTAAGTGGGTGTCGGCCAAACATCAGTGTGGCTTTTCCTGCGTAAATAAATAACTATTATTAAGCGGTGGCTGAGAAACTGAGGTTGGACCATCATTGCAATGAGGCTATCAACAGACCACGGCTCATAGGGCCTCAACGGCTCACCTGACTACGCGGCCTCCCAACTGGCTTCTTCCCTCGCCGCCGAGACCCGACTTCCCTCTGTTGTCTGTTGGGAGGGCACAGTCGCGGTGGGGGGACAACAAAGGGTGTGGTTGCATAACACAGGAAATAGAACACAGGCCAAACATACACAGGACACACCACTTGATAGACATATACATTATACACAGACACACTCAGGGCGTATATAAACAGGTTATACGCAGAATTCACACATAGGACATACAGAGAACGGATATAAACAGAACACAGACAAGACACATATATGATATGCACACACACGAAACAATATGCACAGGAGACAAACACAGCACACATGATCAATCTAGATTTAAAGTTTGTGACTGCAGGAATCCATACTCTTTGGTTCTTTCGGTAAAGTCAGGTAGGTAGAAAATAAATTAAGTCACGACTTATTTTGCCCATTTCAGCAATTTGTTTATTGCTGGGGTTGTTTCCACCTGATGATGGGCACTTGTGTTGCGCCCGAAACGTCATGACTTAATTTATTTTATACCTACGTGACTTTACCTAAAAAACCAAAGAGTAAGCACACATGATGTATAAGTAGACTTTTTTCATCTGTATATCTCCATCTCATGTGGCAAACCCCAACCTGTAAAGGTTTCCAGTGAGATACATTTATAAAAAAATATTCTGGGTCAATTTAAGCTACAATGAATAACCATTGTTATTTTTAATATCTCCACCTGTGCAATTGCAATTGCAACGGATAGAACAGTGCACTATGAATCTGGTGACCTAAGTTGGATTCCCAGTCACGGCTAACATCAATGGAGTGGTACCTGAACTGTTAGTGGCCACAATATTCCAACCTGCACTAACCAACGTGTTCAAGTCTGGGCAGAAATAACCCCCATTACTGACACGGCATTTCAAAGTCCTGTTTTAGTATAAATAATTTGGAATAACATTTTTTTTTTAAATAGCAAAAATAACAATGTATTAAAAATGTCGGTTAAATGGTAAAAAAAACTTTACACCGAATGACTTGACTAACATTGTTAAGTGGCCAAAAATAATTAAACATCCTCTAGGGTAAGGTGGGTTGGGGGGTAAATGTTCAATATCCTGCCAATACAACAGCCTGTTAACAGATGTGGTCTTCAGAAAGCCCAGATTCTGAGGCACAGCTTTCCAAGCGCAGCAATCAACAGACGCTAGCAAAGCTTGTTAGACAATTTACAAATGAATGGGGGGGAGGGGATACTTTCGCTGGCACAGAAATCTAGGATACTTGTCGGCCGGCTACAAAGCTCAGACTGAAAAACTACGGCTTCGGCAATAACGACGTTGCACAAACTTTTAAAATCACCACTTGACGACAACATCAATGAAGGGAAGTGACCTCAACAATGACCTTTTACAACCAAGACATCGCTCGGCAACAATGCCCTTGGAACAACTCAACTACATACATACGCCCATCCTCCCTCCCTCACTCCCTCCCACCTTCCCCCACCCTCCATGCCCCTCCACTTCTCCCTCCTCCCGCTCTAAGCAGCTGAACCTCATTCAGCAGGGTACCGCGCCTGGCAGATGGCAAGCGGCGTGGTGTGGATGGCGCTACCTCTTTTCGAAAGCGGCCAGAAGGCGAGGATCCAGGATGTTCTCCTCGGGCTCCCAGCTGCTGTGTCTGCGACGGACGGAGACGCATTGAAGTCAACAGTTGCCAAGCACCCCCCGCATTTACCGCCACCACCATCATAACCGCCGCCACCACCACCGCGTGAGCACATGCTGCTGTCGCGACTTGTGCGATTACATCAAGACGTCAAGCGAATTAGCCCCCCTGGCGATGAATATCATGTACCGTAAAGAAAACACTGCTGCGGCAGCTGCAAGGACGGCATATGCCCTGGCATTGCTGGGTAAAGAATAATCGGCAAGTGGTCTGAAAATATTGTTTCTGGGTCCAAGTCGGGGGAATTGATTTCTGCTTTAAAATGCGGTTCACGGCGAAGACAAAATAGTCAGGTCAAAGGCAATGAAGGCAACTGAGAGGTGAGAGACAAAATTAACCCTCGAGTAGAGATGCCAAGAGAAAGGAAAATAATCTGAAGACGGTGAAAGAGATGGTGAGTCGAAATCAGAGTTCGGAGGCCATTATTGCACAGAAGCAACTAATGAAGGGAAATAAATGGGGAGGTATTTTTCCATCAGTAAAAAGGCACAGAGTTAAAACAAGAAGGGAAAAGCAATATATATTTGTACAAGGTACATAAAATTGCCAATTCACTTTAAAAATATCATTGCTAAATCCTATTTATTGCTGCACAGACATCCACTTTCATGATGCCTGCTGCTAAATCCAAGTGGTTGAGAAACTAGGAGAGTGCTTAATGGGTAGTGGCGGTGGTGGGGAGGAGGGATGTTTCTTAAGGGTTGGGGTGCCAGATGGCCAATTACGGTCTCTTTTTCCATTAGCGCGGAGAAACAACGGCACTGCATTTCAATTGAGATCACTTCTGCGCAGCAGGTGCACATTTCTATTCACGCTGCTGATTAGGCTACAGTTAAACGTTCAAATTCAAAGTCAAGTGTCAGCAAAGAAAGGCAGCGCGGTGATGGCGTGGGGGCTGGGTGAGGGGTTTAGAAGGCAGCTGGGGGTGAGCGATATAAGCGTTAGCGGATCAGTGACCGCTTGCACAAAACACTTTAAGTGACATATTCCCATAGGTTGTCATCTGAAGCAGGGGTGGTTCAGTGGTTTGTGCACCGCACTATGAACTCAAAAATCCGAGTTTGAGGCCTGACCATGGCTAATATCAGAGGCAAGTAATTTCCTAATCGGTTCTGGACCCCCCCCCCGTACCCCACGCCTTCTTCACCAACTTGCACTGACCAGCAGGGTGAAGTATGACTGACTAACACGGGAAAGTAATAATTCAGTTGGGGATTGACAAAGGACTGTAAAATATTTGTATTACTACTGTTCAACCCCGGCATTAAAATAACTTCGGGAGTGTTTTTGCAACTGGTCAGTGGGCAGCAAGTATAGAATGTGTCTTTAGAGCATGTGGGTGCTATGTGCACACAGAAGCCAAACGTTTTGAATGCGTGATACAGTATTTAAGGCATGTGCAACCGCAATGAGTATCTTTATTTTTAAACATGACACAGCAGGCACTTGCATGAATTCATGTATTCTACAATCAAAAGACCGCGTGTCTCTCCATGCACAAATGAGTTTAGATTCAACAATCATCCCTTGGCAGCCCTGCAAATTCCATAATTCACTGCCGACTTCCAAAAAGGCAGTACTTATTATCTCGACCCCGCAGGGCTGATGTTGGGCTCAATTGGATTTTAACTTGGACAACCTTCTGAGAGTTAACCACAGAGCCACACTGGCTTCTGTGACTGATAGCGATAGATAATCCTTCAGCATAGGCCAAGAATGCTGTCCCACAGATGTAGAGCACGTCTTAGGTACTACCATCCCTAACCCCAGACTATAGCCCCAAATGCTAACCTCACCCCCTAAAACCTAACCATTCTCATACGCCAATTCCTAGTCTCAAACCATGACATTAAACCCTAACTCCTAAAAACCCTTACCATCAATCGCTAACCAAAAATGTACCCCCTCAGCACTAACCCCTAACCTAAACCATAACTCTGTAATACCAAACTCTAATCCCTAACCACAAACCCTGAACTCTAAGCCAACCCTAAATCCTAACCTCATATGAAAACTATGCGAGTGGTGTCCCTAACATAATTCGTTAACTGAAAGCTTAAAAAAGGAAGCGAGAATTCTAGATTTGAAGCTTTCGTGACTGCAAGGATTCATATTCTTAGGTTTTTTCGGTAAAGTCACGTAGGTAAAACATTAAAATTAATGAAAATAAAAGTAATGAAAGTAAAAGGACTCCTCACGGGCAAGCCCAGCTAAAGATCTGATTGTATGAAAAATTGGGTCCCTGTTTGGATGACAGAAATCGGCGCGTTTGGAGTGGACTCACCGAGTGGACCAGCCTCTCCACTTGACCAGGTACTCAGGTTTACCCTGCGTGTCATGGGAAAGAAGGTTGATGTTGCACAGACACACACAGGCAAGAGAGGGCGGGGGGGGGAGTGTGGGGCAAAACATCAGGATGTGGTGTGCGTAGATTGGGGACGGCGTTGCGGTGAAACCAACGGTGAGCAGGGGGTGTGAGAGGGAACCTAGTTTGGGAATTACTTAGGGTAAAATTAAACCCACGTTATAGAATATCACAGCTCTCCAATGTGTTTTGGGTTGCACGGCGAGTTCGACGTTTCGCTCTACGTAATAGGAGCCTCTTTTCGGTTCAGTTCTTCAATAAGGGCCTGCCGAAGCTCCCCCCGCAGGTGGAGCGAAACGTCGGATATCACTCTGAACAACACCTGGTAACGCAACCTGAAAACACATCGGCATGAAGTCCGACGTTTTACTCCACGTGCTGGTGGCTTCTGCGAGAACTTATTGAGGAACTGAACCAAAAAGCAGCTCATTAGCACATGGAGGAGCGAAGGACGTCGGGGGGCCGTCATCGTGCCGAACAAAAACGACGACACAAACCCGAAAGCACGCCGGAGTGCTGTCGCCAACAGTGCGTTTTGAGAAGAAGCCCTGTTCCTAACATCACACGAACGTCGGGTAGAATAGAATAAGGCAGCCCCATCGATTGTCTTGAATCGACAAGTGACTTGTGGCAGGCACTGGGTTTTTTTTTGCGAGCGCCTATTAAGGGGCAGTGAGCATGTTTGATGTTCACAAATCCGCCCTTGTCATATACTCGCATAGATCTAGCGGAACCCCCCCCCCCCCCCAGTGAGACACGGGTACAAACTCATTATTATATCAACCATCATGATGGTCGTTGTGGTCAACACTCATCAACATCACCACTCAGACATCGCCACGATCACAACACTGGTGCATTCACATCGACAGTGAATACTGCGATGTTTTGTACCATACAGAATGTAAATAATGTACCACTCCACACGCCCAGAACAATGCGATACTATTTATACGGTGCACACAAGACTGGACTTAGAGGGAAAATAACACCACGCACATTAACATTACACAATAGATACTGACACTATAACTGACAACACGCGGATCAGTGCGTGTTGGTGGAGGCCGGGAGCATAGACGTGGAAGATTGTAAGTACAGTACAACAATGGCTTGTGAAACCACCCACACACATAAAACACTCTCTTGCAACAAAACCGTGGGACGTTTTATATAATTGCACAAATACATAACTATAACCACAAACATTTCACACCTAATTACTGCGCAGTGTACACACTACATACAAACTTTATGGTGGTGTATCTGTAAACATAACACACAATGCACAGTTTAACACGTAGGCTTTGGCGACCGATATTATTTATAATAAAGTTTTTGGGTTAGATCGCGTTATTTATAAATGTGTCGTAACCCTCCACCACCCGACACGGCCAATCAGCAAAAAAGTGTCACGTTGACAAAAGACAAAATAGTTCACTACGTTAGCCCACCGGTGTGTTGAAGAGTGAATCAACTTCATTTACAACTATTTTAGTACGACGTTTCGCTGGTAATTACATCCAGCATCATCGGGCAATTCGTCGTACTCAAAACATTGTAAATGAAGTTGATTCACTCTCCAACACACCGGTGGGCTAAAGTAGTTAACTATTTTGTCTTTTGTCAACGTGACACATTTTTGCTGATTGGCCGTGTCGGGTGGTGGAGGGTTACGACACATTTAGAAATAACGCGATATAACCCAAAAACTTTATTATGGACACAATGCACACTTTACAAATAATATACACACTAAACCTCAACATAAAAAAATATGTAAACAAAAAATCACAAGGTAAATACTGTACACAATGCAAACGCTGTATATAAACACACACTGAACACTACACAAACACGATATTCTATAAATACAAACATACATAAAACAAAAATACATACGAAACACTTAAATACTATAAACAATACAGGAATCACTACACATTAAACATACATAACAGTATATACACGACAGTAACTATATTTACACTAACTCAATAACGTATATAAACATACATTCTACAAACACTATACATGCTGAATACTACACAAACATCGTATAAACACAAGCCACTATACATTAGACTTTAAACATACCAATATAGGTGATAAACATTACAACATACTGTACAGTCGACTTTAATGTAAACACACAGCATTAAACGTATCAAGTAGAATATACACACTTACACAATAGTAAAACGATACACGCCACTGTACACTATCAACACAACCAACATTTAAACACAACCAACATTTAAACACAAACACCATGTAAACACAAACACCATGTAAACACAAACACCATGTAAACACAAACACCATGTAAACACAAACAACATTTAAACACAAACAACATTTAAACACAAACAACATTTAAACACAAACACCATTTAAACACAAACAACATTTAAACACAAACACCATTTAAACACAACATTTAAACACAAACACAACATTTAAACACAGACAACATTTAAACACAACATTTAAACACAAACAACATTCAAACACAAACACCATTTAAACACAACATTTAGACACAAACAACATTTAAACACAAACACACCATTTAAACACAAACACAACATTTAAACACAAAAACATTTAAACACAAAATGTAAACACAAACAACATTTAAAGCAAACAACATTTAAACACAAACAACATTTAAAACAAACATTTAAACACAACCCACTCTGTAAACTTTACACGCGCGCTTGCCTCAACAAACTCAAACAACATCGTCACTCGAATACAACTTCAAACCTCACGACTCCGTTGTTTTTACTTCGTTAGCACCCCCCCCCCCCCCAATTGTTCTGTATTATTATAAAAAGCATTTAAATTTACAAAAAATAGTTTATTAGCGAGGGGTGCGTCTTATAATCCGGCACAACGCGCGCGAGCAGCTTTGTATAACTTTATTGACACCGGATACAAGTTAGCGTGTTGCGTCTCACAAAATACGAAGAAGTTGTTTCGCTTTAGCCACTAGTTACTCGGTTGTAGTTGTGTTAAGGTGTTCGCGCGGCGATTTGAGGCGAGAACCTTGCGATGTCGTCGCTTGAGGATGAACTCTGCGGCGAAGACTCCGGGGTTGTCGGTCGCGGCCTCCATTGTGGTTTCCCGCGCACTCGAAACCGCTTCCCACCCCTCCTCACACCACCAACAACAACCAACAACAACAACCACCAACAACAACCAACCAACAACAACAACCACCACCAACAACCACCACCAACAACAACAACCACCGTTTCCCTCTTTACGACCAAGTTTTACCCCGACACAATTCTGCAACCGAGTGCCGATCTCGAATGGGTTCGTGAGGGGAGCGAGAAGGAAGGCGAACGCGAGTCTGGGACGGCGAAGGCGACGGGCGGGGCGGGGGAGGGGGGAGGGTGAGGGGAGGGGGGCGGGGGGGGATGGGGCGGTGGGATGGGGGGGGCGGGTGAGCGGGGCGGGTGAGGGGGCGGGTGAGGGGGTGGTGGGGGAGGGAGGGAGGGGAGGTGGGGGGCGGGTCAGGGGATGGGGGGGCGGGTGAGGGGAGGTGGGGGCGGGTAGGGGAGGAGAGGTGGGGAGGGAGGAGAGGTGGGGGAGGGAGAGAAAAGCGCGCGGTTGTTTACGGTGGCGCGAGGCGGGGGCCGCGCGAGAAACCGTGACGTCACGACCCCTCCCACTCCGCCCACCCTCCACTTTCTCACCCCGCAGCCCCCGCCCCGAAGCAGTCCACAGTCCCCGCCCAGTTTCACACCCCCCCCCACTCATTCCCAGCCCCCGCCCAGTTTCACCCCCAACAGCCCCCCGCCCCTTCCCAGCCCCCGCCCAGTCTCACCCCTACAGCCCCACCCAGTCTCACCCCCACAGCCCCCACCCTTTCCCAGGCCCCGCCCAGTCTCACCCCCAGCCCCCACCCCTTCCCAGCCTCCGCCCAGTTTCATCTCACAGTCCCCGCCCATTCCCAGCCCACAGCCCCCACCCAGTCTCACCCCACAGCCCACACCCAGTCTCACCCCACAGCCCCCACCCAGTCTCACCCCACAGCCCCCACCCAGTCTCACCCCCACAGCCCCCACCCAGTCTCACCCCACAGCCCCCACCCAGTCTGACCCCTAGAGCCCCGCCCCTACTCACCCACAGCCCCGCCCCTGCTCACCCCACAGCCCCGCCCCTACTCACCCCACAGCCCCCACACAGTCTGACCCCTCCAGCCCCACCCAGTCTCACCCCACAGCCACACCCAGTCTCACCCCTACAGCCCCGCCCCTACTCACCCCACAGCCCCGCCCCTACTCACCCCACAGCACTCCGCCCCTACTCACCCCACAGCCCCGCCCTAGATATGTATTTAGCATAAACACATTTTCTCGAGATGATCCAATGAGTGACATGGAGCAAAGGGTACTCGTCCAGAGAGGGGTCGTGACACATTAATAACAAACACCGAATGGCACGCAAGATTATATCTTCTTCAGTTTTAACACCTAGGATAATGTATTATGGATAATGGGTTTTTTTGTACTCTGATCTGCACACAATTTAAACAAACAAAAAGAATGTGTAAACACGTTTTAAAATCCACAACATATAAGGTGGTGCCATTTTACGCATGCCATCAGCCGCACCAAACAATTTTTCTTCAACAGCCCATCCTAGACAAAACAATGGGTTCCGTTAATAAAATAAAATTGTCCACGTGGAGAGGACAGCGAGTAAGCATGCCAACGTTGGTTCAGCGGTTCCAAGCTCATGCCGACGTTGGCATGCGGTTGCAACCGTTGAATGGTCAGTTTATCTGGGGTTGTCTTCGCGTCTATTTTATTTGTTTTCTGTATAACGACGCCGATTATATTATTATTTCCAACGATGGTGGAATTTTGTGGTGATGCTGCCCGCTGCTGCGTTGGCAAGTGGAGCAAACAAATAGAGAAACAAACACACAAAATACGTCACGTGTCCATCGCGAAACTGATATTTTAGTGCTGCTCAACAAGCATACACACCGCAACAAACGTTGTGGTCTAACCGCTAAAACATATGCATAAAATCACAACCGCTTAAATATAGGAAATAGAATTGTCATCAAATTAAGTACTGTTCATCTAGAATTCACTGAGTTTACCTCAAGAAAATATATGCTTTTGATTTAAAGGTTCCGTGACTGCAGGGATTCATATTCTTGGTTCTTTCGGTAGAGTCACGTAGAAGGGAAACAATAAAATAACAAAAATATAAAACAATAAAATTCTCACGACGTTTCTACTGCAACACAAGCAATCATCATCAGGTGTGAAAAACACAGCAAGAAAATTTGAAAGAGTGGCGGGTTTTTTAACGTTAGCACCACGGACAGCTGTGTTTTTCACACCTGATGATGATTGCTTGTGTTGCAGTCGAAACGTCGTGAGAATTTAATTGTTTTACTGGTAGGAACGAAGTGGACCAGCCACCAATAGATTATATCGTCCGTCCGTCCGTGTAGCAACATCGCCCCCTACTGCAAACACTTGGCATGACCCTACAAAAACCGAGACCTAGGCCTGAAACTCTCCCTTCGTATCGTACCCCCGCGTGTGTGAAAGGGAGTTAATGTTTAACAATGGGTGGGGAGGGTGGGGAGCGGCTGGGTGGAGAGGGTGGGGCTGGGTGGGGGGTGGGAGGGGTGGGGCTGGGTGGGGAGGGGCTGGTCACCCCGTGGTGCCCTTATAAAATTCTAGATTTTAAGCTTTCGTGACTGCAAGGATTCATGCTCTTAGGTTTTTTCGGTAAAGTCACGTACTGTCAGTAAAAATCTAAATAAATAATAAAAATAATATAAATAAAAATATAAATAAAATAATAAATCATTTCTATTATTATTTACATTGCCCTTATAAAACTCAACGTTTAACCTACTCACGCCGGCTTGTGTCCGCCCTCACAGTCGGGCATATTTGCGGAATACACCACGCCGCCGTTGACCCTGGCCATTGACAGAGCAACCCAACGTTCCTACCAGCTCCCTCCGCAGGAATGTGTTTTTTTGCCATTGATGTTGGCCAATTGTTTATTTCAGTGTCCTTCTGGGATACTCGGCACAATTCTCCGTGAAAAAATAGCTTTGTAGCTCATCTAATTTCTCCAGTATAGTACATATTCTGAATTCAGGACTCCTCGCCTAAATTCGAAAATAAGAACCTGAGAGACCCACAGGCAAAATGTGGTACTTTTATCCATCCGGTCGTGGTAATTCTGCTAAGCCACTTGACTGTAGGATGAAGTTATTCATGATGAATTTAACTTTTGTTTGTTTGTTAGAAATACAGTAGAGTGCTGTATATCGTTAACAAATTTGTATCCGTCACGCACCACAGGAAGGGAACGGAAAATTAACCCGTAAAAACAAAGTTTCTCACTATAAATCCTTTATATGCGTGGCGGCTAGAGTCCTCTCGTCCTCTGGCTTGAGATGGCTGCCACCTATGGGTCAGATGATTGCCTGTCACCATTAAGCAATTGGTAATTAAATATAATTTATTTTTTCCTAAAAAGTGTAAAATTTTGGAAAAAAAATTTCACGAATCTCTGTGCAAAATGTCAGCTCGATTGGATCACGGGAAGTGGGTTGAAAAACGACCGAAAGATTTGCACGGTCATAAGCGCGCAAGCAAGCAAGTGAACTTAATATAAAGGATTTAAAAAAGAGAAATAATGGCAATTGAGCGGAAAATAATGGAAACGAGACAGAGAAACGAAAAGCAAACGGTGAGGAGAGATGAGAATGGGAAGAAACAAGCCGCATCAGGGTCTCGATGCTGCCGAGTGGAGCAGCGTCTGTGTGTGTTGACCACACACACATACGCCACGTGATGTACGGGAGGCTCAAACTGTTTCAGATAACAGAAGGAAGCGTGTTTATGACCACAATCGTACACATTTTTGCCTCCGTCTGTCAGCACAGTGCAAAAATATGTGAACTTCCCGTATCTCAAAACACTTCCCCTTCACTCTCTGCCTTTCTTCATTACCAAGAAAAGCTTGCCAACAAGTTGCCGAGTAATATGTATATATATAATTGTAAGTGTTCCGAGTTTCAGATATATGCATCGTGAGCAGCACTAGAATATCATTTGCGCGACTCCCACCTCACCACGCGACCCAATCGACGTCGATATTCTCGGATTTCCCTGTCAACACGATGCCGGGTACGTTCATGGTCATACACACACCAACGTGTGTATTCTTGGTTCTTTCGGTAAAGTCACGTAGATAGAAAAAATAAGAGTAAATAAAATTAAAATTAAAACGACGACTTTTCGATCACGACACAAGCGATCGATTTTCCTCCTGACGATGATCGCTTGTGTTGTGATTGAAACGTCATAGTTAAAAAAAAATGTACTTACATTTTTTCTGTCTACGTGACTTTACCGAAAGAACCAAGAATATGAATTCCTGCAGTCACGAAAGTTTGAAGTCAAAACCAACGTGTGTCTTTACTCATTTCCAATTTTGCCCTAAAAAGAAAACAGAGATATATACAATAGGTGACGTTTCCAGCAAAGGCCACTATTCAAAGCACGTCTACTTAAGAGCAAATGCGCTATGAATTATGGCCATTATTTATGGCACGTGTGCTACTATGAAAAAGGGTCATTGCCAGAAACGTTACCTACGATATATATTTAAGGCCACGCGTGTTATTGACTCACCTGATGACGGACGCTTGTGTTGCGCCCGAAACGTCGTGATTTAATTTATTTTATACCTACGTGACTTTACCGAAAGAACCAAAGGGTATTGACGAACGTGTTGATTTAGTTGTTGCTGTTAATTGTGATCATGTAGCACTGCCAATGTAGCAGCAGCATCACTGTGGCACAAAGCCGGTGGTCACCACATCGCGTGGCGCTTTCAGATGCGCGTTTTCGGTCGTCTGGAACACTCGTCCTTCCGACGTTAGCAAGCCACCGGAGCTTTGCACTTTGAAATAATCGAGATTGAAAACTCATTTCTTGAGAACTGCTTGTTTGTGTGTTAGTTTGTTGTCCTTCCCCCCGATTGGCACGGTTGGCTACGTACGGTGCAAAAGAAGTTCAACAACATACAAACCAAAATAAGTCATGTTCAGAATAATTTTTGACAGCTTTGTCGCGATATGATACACTTCGCCAATGTAAACTCAATGGACTGTGATGGAGTTCACATTATAATATTGTATCGGTTACGATTAAATGTTGTTATGGTTTGTGGCACGATAAACTTAATTATGTGTTTCACAATAGATGTATTGAAATAGGCCGCGAAATTATCCGGCCAAATGTTGTTGTTGTGTAACCCTCCACAAACCCGACACAGCCAAATAAATGCAATTGTCACTCGTGCAAGCGTTTAAACTATGCACCAGTCATCATCGTTTCAGCTCAACTCACCCGTAAAGTTAGTGAACAAAGTCTCACAACTAAACTTAGCAGCAATCACATACGTCGCGACGTATGGCTTGTAACCGCGTCAAACATCTTCAGAGCAAGAGCCACAAAGTCGAAATAAGTACAAATTATACTTGGCATGTTTATTTGCATTTTACTTTGTGCTCTTCTATGCGACGAATATGAACAGGAACTGCCGATCACATCAGCCTGTCATGTGTCGTTTTCATCATTGCATCGTATCACGAAAGTATTATATCACGATATTTGTTTAGACTGGAGGAATCCGATGATCTATAAAGCTCTTTTTCACAGATGTCCAGTAGGGGGAGGGTCAGCAAGCTACAACAACAAATACAAAAACGATAGGAGTGCCACAGAGCCGTCCCTAGGGTATGGCGAATCTGTGGGGACTGCCCCGAGCCCCGTGCTTTGGGGGGGGCGTGGTACGCTTCTACATCACAGTGTCAGATGAAATACTTCCAATTTAGTTTGAAGGTATCTGGGGTGGGGGGGGGCACGGTGGGGTTTTCCCCGGGCCCCACACCCCCCTAAGGACAGCCCTAGGAGTGCAACATAGAGAAAAGGTAAGTTACTACAATCGAAATCATAAACTATATAAGTACAAATTGCGTAAGTACATATCTGAGCAATTCTACAGGATGTGGTATGTGTGTGTGTGTTTTCCACAGGCAATGAGCAGCAGCAGCAGCTTGCAGGCGCGGGGCATTCATCGCAAAATCGTCTCTGCTCCAATCTGACCACCGTGTCTCTATTTGCCATGAACATCACCATCGCCGTGACCTTGATGATCAGCGTCCTCTACAGTAAGTGTCCATCAGACGGGTAGGTGCAGGATTAAATTACCTGCAGTGGGCAAATTGTGTTGGTGATGCTGCTGCTGCTGCGTTCATTGCACAAGCACACATTATCAACAAACAAACTGAATATACATTTTGATTTAAAGCTTTCGTGACTGCAGGGATTCATATTCTTGGTTCTTTCGGTAAAGTCACGTAGAAGGGAAATAATAAAATAATAAAAAATATAAATCAAGATATTTTATTTTATTATTTCCCTTCTACGTGACTTTACCGAAAGAACCAAGAATATGAACGAATGTATTCGTAATAGAGGTTTCTTTGGGTTAGATCGCGTAAATATCTAAAAATATCCATGAAAATAAAATGAGCCACCATATTAATGACGCACCACATTTCAACATATTGATGATAAGATTCTGAAGGATCTTCTATTGGTGGTGGCACAGTGGTGTCGCACTCACGCCTCGCAGCAAGAAGGGCCTGGGTTCGATTCCCGACCGGGGCACAATTTCTGCGCGGAGTTTGTAGGTTCTACCCCTGCGTTGGGTTCCCTCCAGGTCCTACGGTTTAACCCCCATGACGAAACACACACAACCAATAACATGTAATTGGCATTGACCAACACCATTCAAATGCTACAAAAAAATTACCTGCAAATTTACTCAATTGGGATGACGCATAGCAGCAAAATCGCACCCCCCCATTGTGAATACCTGGCAACACCCTCCTGAAATTAAGGCTTGAGACTCAGCAATGCTTTCCTGGGTAAACAATTGCATCAATCATAGCTACACAGAATTGACATGTTTGTGTATGTTGGGGAGCGGTAGTGTAGCAGTTGGCTCGCTATGCTACAAACCCGGCAGCCCGAGTACAATTCCTGCTCGCGGCGAACACCAGTGACGATTATCTGAACCGGTCCTGGGCCTCCCCTAGGTCGCCTCAGCCTCAAATGAGTACCTGGTGCGGTGTGTAAACATCACCAATGGGGAGACAAGGGCAGTCGGGCGTGGTGCTGGCCACATAACCCCTCGTGTGCCGTGCTGGCCTTCATAGGTGCTGGCTAACAACACTTGCCCCACCAGTCTGTAAAGGCTATACGGGGGATCTTTGCCTTTCTATGATGAACCTCTTTCGCACCGCACATAGCCAACCGTGCTAATCGGAGGTGCGGCGGAAGGAACACAAAAAAGCAGTTCTAAAGAAATTAATTTTAAATTCAGACGTGCTGTGAGCCGCTCTGGCCAAATATCATTAAATCCTTTATATTAAGTTCACTTGCTTGCTTGCGCGCTTACGACCGTGCAAATCTTTCGGTCGTTTTTTTAACCCACTTCCCGTGATCCAATCGAGCTGACATTTTGCACACAGACTCGTTGTGCGTGACAATTAATGTTCGTGAAATTTTTTTTCCAAAATGTTACACTTATTAGGAAAAAATAAATTATATTTAATTACCAATTGCTTAATGATGGCAGGCAATCATCTGACCCATAGGTGGCAGCCATCTCAAGCCAGAGGACGAGAGGACTCTAGCCGCCACGCATATAAAGGATTTATAATGAAAAACTTTGTTTTTACGGGTTAACTTTTTTTCCCTTATTATTCTTATTCAAAACCTAGTGCTAAAATCGTGGCACAGTACGGATATTATAATACAGTAAGAATTTAATTTTTCTTTCAGATTTCCACGCAATTCAATACAGCGCCACCACTTCCACAGAAGAAGGAATGTTGATCGTGGATCATCTGGATGTTTTAAATGAAGATTTGGTGAAAATGGGTGAGTCCACGTATTACTACCCAAGTGTGCATGATTTCATCCTCATGCATCGGAGAAAGAGATGTGGTTTGCAAGGCAGTTCTTGCACGTGAACAAAAAGCTCACACTTGAAGTTTGGTTCTGCAATTCATTGGGCTCAATTCCACCTCTGAGTATTCAAACTATCACTTTGATTGCCGTGTCTCTCTCTCTCTCTCTGATAAGCAATAATATGAATAAATATAATTTATTAGAAACAAATGATGTAATAAATAATTTCTATTTATAGAGACATTGTATTTATTATTAAATGAATCGATAATACCCATCAGTTTGTTATTATAAATAAATATAAGCGTAAGTAAATATTATGATTTTGAATAGACCTTATGGGGAAAATGACCCTTTCATTGTACTAAAAGATGTTGAGTCGCTCCCCGTTTACTCTCTGTGTACGCTCTTTATTTATTTTTTATTTCACCTCAACACTAAACTCCCGTCTCCATTAGAATAATTGTCCTGCGCACAGCGGCACTCACGCCCAGAGGTCGCAACCGGGTACTCGATACCCGTACCCTACCCGATACCCGGCTACCCGTACCCGGCCGGGTACGGGTACCCGTTTGCGACCCTGGTGCGGCCAGGTACGGGTAGGCCGTGAGTCACTGGTGAGTAACCGTTTGTCACTCATTTCGGGTAGGGTACGGGTAGGGAACGGGTACCTGTACCCGGCCGGGTACGGGTACGGGTACCCATTTGCGACCCTGGTGCGGCCGGGCACGGGTACGGGTAAGGAATCAAAACCCGTTTGCGACCTTTGCTCACGCCTGACACTGAACTCCCAGCCCCACGCTCACCACTGACACTGAACTCCCAGCCCCACGCTCACCACTGACACTGTCACTTTTAGGTTTATGATTCGCCATCTCGGCCCCCGTGTGACTCACGTCGTGGATGAGTGGACGGCGAGATGCAAATTCCTTTGTCAAGGCGCTCTTCCCCCCCTAACCCAGCTTGGTGGTGTTCATTCAGACGCTGTCTTTCCGACAGACCTGTTCTTCACCTGAGGACGGCTGCTTGCGTTGTGACCGAAACGTCGTGAGAATTGTATTATTTTATTATGTTTAATTTTTATTATTTTATTATCTCCCTTCTATGTGACTTTACCGAAAGAACCAAGAAGATAAATCCCTGCAGTCACGAAAGCTTTAAATCGAAATCATCCCCTTTGTTTTCCGGAAAACAGGCGTGGTTCGATCTTGATTTGAAGCTTTCGTGACTGCAGGAATCCATACTCTTTGGTTCGTAAAGTCACGTGGGTAGAAATAAAATAAAACAAATCACGACGTTTCTATCGCAACAGCGCTTGTCTTGTGATCGAAACGTCGGACGTCATGCCGAGCGGCGAGCGCTATAAGCGAGCCCAGAACACACGTTCGTTAGTTTGGGTCGTTGAGAACCACGTGTTTCAGGAAGATGATTCACTGGCGAAGTTTGTTACCCTTGCCCTCCGCACCTCCGATTAGCGAGGTTGGCTACGTACGGTGCGAAAGAAGTTCAACATGCAGTGCATGCGGTACATACATTCCGCCACTGGTTGAGATGCGCCTGTGTTTTACATCGCTCTGTCGAAATCTCGATTTCTCTCTTTCTCTCTCTTGTATTACAAATCCCAGGTGATCGCCTGGACAACAAGATCGAATCGAACATATCTGTCGCGAAGCAGGAGATGACAGAAGATGTGCGCAAATTGTCTGTAAAGATTGGTGAGAAAGCGTAATTGTTATACGTCACTAATAAAAAAGATAAATTTACATAATAAATGCTTGCACTCAACACGTCATTGCTGATTAAACCAACTAGCAAGCAGGGGCGGTTTCTTCATTAGGGCGATTGGGCGACGCACCACCAATGTCATTCAACCACAGAGTCACGCTAGCCGTCACTGTCAGCCTCTGGATATAGTCCAATCAGCGTCATGTCACGTTCTGTGGAGTACCGCCTCTTTTTGGGCGATTTCACTCTGGCTGAGAATCGCCCCGAGTGGCCCCATAGACTTACATTCAAAGATGTTTTTTTTCGAACGGGGGCGCTGCAATGCATTCTCTATGGCTTCCGGGAGGGCATGCACTAACGTGCTTACGTCATCATACGTGCTAACGTCATCATACGTAAGCACGTTTCATCCAACAATATAATTTATCGCCACCTAGTGGAATCTTTAATAAAATAAACTTGAGTGGTTTGTTTTAATAGTGAGTATATAAACAAACAAGATGTATTGTAAGAGTCACTTTATTTTTCATTGATATTAAAGAAGTGAAGTTGCCTTTACATGCTTAAGCTGTTAATTTATCCATTGCATGGGTGGACCTTATCCTTATCAATCATCCAGACATTTGCCCCCCCTGAGAGATTTTGCAGGAGCCGCCACTGCTAGCAAGGGTTGTCACGTAAACAGAACGTGGCCAATTCGTCACTAGTACAGCACTAACCGGTCGGTGTGTTGGAGTGCCAAGCCACGACATTTACAATCTGAGTACGACGTTTCGCCAGTAATTCTCCGACGTGGGTTCGGTGCTGGAGTGCGTGCTGTTTGTCACGACGGCGTTCGACGTTTCGCCGCACGCGCTGGGACCCTTCCCGGAAGAGCGAAAGTGGAGATGCTCCCGGTGCGTGTCGGAGCCAAACCAAGGACGTCGTGCCGAGCGGCGAGCGCTATAAGCGAGCCCAGAGCACACGTAGGTTAGTTGGGGTCGTTGAGAACCACGTGTTTCAGGAAGATGATTCTCTGGCGAAGTTTTTAAATCCTTTATATTAAGTTCACTTGCTTGCTTGCTTGCGCGCTTACGACCGTGCAAATCTTTCGGTCGTTTTTTTAACCCACTTCCCGTGATCCAATCGAGCTGACATTTTGCACACAGACTCGTTGTGCGTGACAATTTATTTTCGTGGAAAAAAATTCCTAAATTTTCCACTTTTTAGGAAAAAAAATTTCATATTTAATTTAAAATGCTTACTCAAGAAAAACAGAAATGAATAATAAAATAAAACCGATGCCACGCATATAAAGGATTTATAGTGAAAAACTTTGTTTTTACGGGTTATTTACCCTTGCCTTCCGCACATCCGATTAGCGGGGTTGGCTACGTACGGTGCGAAAGAAGTTCAACATGCAGTGCATGCGGTACATGCATTCCGCCACTGGTTGAGATGCGCCTGTGTTTTATATCGCTCTGTCGAAATCTCAATCTCTCTCTCTCTTTTATTACAAATCCCAGATAATCGCCTGGACAAGATCGATTCGAACATGTCTGTCATGAAGCAGGAGATGAAAAAAGATCTGCTCAAATTGTCTGAAAAGATTGGTGAGAAAGCGTAATTCTTATACGTCACTAATAAAGAAATATACATTCACATAATAAATGCTTGCACTCAACACGCCATTGCTAATAAACTGATCATACACCTCTTTCAATGAACATAGCCATTATTAGTACGATTCGAAACAGATGTTTGGGTCAGGCCACCGAATGAGCTGACCAAATCACGTGTCCACCACCCGACGCAACCAAAAACAATGGTTAACAAAAATGTGTCACGAGGTGCACAAGCCTTTGCTGATCCGCCAGTTATTGTTTCAGCTCACTCATCCGGTGGGGTTGCACAGCAACTCTTCACAACCACATTCATCAGCAATGAGATATGCACGAGTCATGATACCGTACGGCAGAAGGTCCTCCTCCTGAGGCTTTGCGACAGGTCTGCCATGCCGCCCGAAGATCAGACTTGTCCATGGGTGGAAAAAACCCGATTTTTCCAGCGGCAGGGCATCGGGTTTTTTCTTTAATACAATTAAACCCGATTTCGGGGAATTAAAACCTGGTTTAATGAATACGAAACTCTGATCCAAGGCTTAGGCTGCTTCCTCGTCGGTGCTGCTATCGTACTCGGGGCCGTCGGGCACGGGGTAGTCGGAGAATGCGGCGGGCAGGTTGGTCTTGATGAACACGAGCTTCTCCTCCACAATCGTGGGCATCGCCAGTGAGTTCCTTCGCTTGGAATGGATGAAGCCCATCGTTGAGAAGTTGACCAAGTGCGGTTCTGCAATTAGAACCAATGAAACCGGATTTCTCCCAATCTCAGACGATCGGGTTTAATATAAAAAGACAATTAAACCCGACTGTAAAAAACCCGACTGTGCCACCCTTGGACTTGTCACGGACATGCTGAGCGGCTGATGCTTCACCGTCCACGTTGGTGGAGTTGCCAACAGGCCACGAACATTGCCCCAGTGCTGTTCATACTGGACACCGGTGGTGTCTCAGTGTCACTTAACTGGCAAGCTTCGCGCCTTTGTGAGAGAAAACAAATCCCCCCCATAACAGACTATTGAGGCGAATGCTATTTGGGAGCACCTTTGAAAGCCAACACGGCACACGAGGGAGTGGTTTGGCAAGCAGCACGCCCGCCTTTATCTCAACAGTGCCGATGTTTACACAGCATATCAGATACTCGTTTAAGGCTGAGTGGACCTCGAGGATGACCAGGATGATAGACAAATCGAACTTGGGTCTCTGGGTTTGCAGCGTGTTCAGAGTGCAGTGCGTAACCACTGCATCACTTTTACAAAGTCTCGCACACACACAATCATAAGTAACACGATATTTGATTTAACTTCATCGCTGCCACTCCTCAGTAAACATGGAACGTCGGGGTCAATGTTGAGCCAACCCAGGGTCCACATGCCGTGGGGCATGCCCGAAGAAATGCCACAAGTAACATCTTCCTCCACCTAACACCAGAACCATGCTTCTTCTCTGGACAGAATATATTCTGCACATTGTCTATTGGCCGGTGTATGAGAAGAAGACTTTTGAGAAGGCACGCGCTCATTGCAAAGAGTATGGCGGGGACTTAGCCATGCCGACGTCCAGCATCCTGAACAAACAATTGCACAACTTCATTAGGAAGGACCCGATGTTTATTGGGATTATATACATTAAAGAGAAAAAAATATACCGGTATGTAAATGAGGCTCCCCTGGGTAACTACACAAAGTGGAATCATGGTGAACCTAACGGAGCCAGTATAGGGGAAGATTGTGTTGAAATGCAAGATCATGGTGGATGGAATGATAAACCATGTAAAACGTTGTTAGAATTCCTCTGTCAGAAGTTAAAAAAAATTAACCCGTAAAAACACAGTTTTTCACTATAAATCCTTTATATGCGTGGCATCGGTTTTATTTTATTATTCATTTCTGTTTTTCTTGAGTAAGAGTTTCATTTTTATCACATTGGTATTTTAAATTAAATATAATTTTTTTTTTTCCTAAAAAGTGAAAAATTTGGAAAATAACATTCACGAAAATAAATTGTCACGCACAACGAGTCTGTGTGCAAAATGTCAGCTCGATTGGATCACGGGAAGTGGGTTAAAAAACGACCGAAAGATTTGCACGGTCGTAAGCGCGCAAGCAAGCAAGTTAACTTAATAAAAAGGATTTAAAAATAGCTGCACTTGGATTACAATTTAGGATTTTTGTTTACCCGATGGGTTACTATATTACATACTCTTTGGTTCTTTCGGTAAAGTCACGTAGGTATAAGATAAAATAAATCACGACGTTTCGATTGCAACACAAGCAATTATCATCAGGTGGGAAACCACAGCAATATTTTTTTTTTACTGAAGTGGGAGAGATGTCGGGGTTAAGGAGGTTATGTAACCCAAGCTTGGTGGTGTTCATTCAGACGCTGTCTTTCCGACAGACCTGTTCTTCACCTGAGGACGGCTGCTTGCATTGTGGCCGAAACGTCGTGAGAATTGTATTTTATTGTTTTCTTTTTATTATTTTATTATTTCCCTTCTACGTGACTTTACCGAAAGAACCAAGAAGATGAATTTCTGCAGTCACAAAAGCTTTAAATCGAAATTTGAGGTTATGTAAGTCAGAGCGGGGTGGAGGGGGGGGCGTTGCGTGGACGTTCGTGACTGGGACGTGAGACTGGGCGGGGGGGGGCTAGAAGTGAGAGGCTCAGGGAGCTGGAGATGCGCGGGGGGTAAGAGAGAGCGAATCAGCGACAACGACTGCAGCCAAAGACGATGAGGGCGCCCAAAGCAAAATAGCAGCACTGCTAAACGCTGGGGATGCAATTAACTCGGTTAAATAGACTAGTACCCGATACATAAGATGGAACAACTATGAACAGTTACATTTTGACCTGGTTAATAACATCTTTCCAATGATTTCTCAATTTGTATCCATCTTGTCGGTTGGAGTTACGTCTATTTTTAAATCCTTTATATTAAGTTCGCTTGCTTGCGTGCTTGCTTGCTTGCGTGCTTGCTTGCGTGCTTGCTTGCGTGCTTGCTTGCTTGCGTGCTTGCTTGCTTGCGTGCGTGCTTGCTTGCTTGCGTGCTTGCTTGCGTGCGTGCTTGCTTGCTTGCTTGCGTGCTTGCTTGCTTGCGTGCTTGCTTGCTTGCGTGCTTGCTTGCTTGCTTACGACCGTGTAAATCTTTTGGTCGTTTTTTAACCCACTTCCCGTGATCCAATCGAGTTGACATTTTCCACACAGACTCGTTGTGCGTGACAATTAATGTTCGTGAAAAAAAATTCCCAAAATTTACACTTTTTAGGCAAAAAAAATATATTTTACATATATTCAAATAGAACTCATTTATGGCTTTGGCTGAACGTCACAATGTAAGAGCCCAGAGTGTAACCCCTTCACAGGCCGTGGTGGAGTAGCGCAGTTGGTAGCGCCCTCGCTTCCCATGCCAAAGGTCGCGGGATCGATCCCCGCATCCTCCACAGGCGAATATATTTTGAAATCCTTTATATTAAGTTCGTTTGCTTAGGACCGTGCAAATCTTTCGCTCGTTTTTTAACCCACTTCCCGTGATCCAATCGAGCTGACATTTTCCACACAGACTCGTTGTGTGTGACAATTTTCGTGAAAAAAAATTCCAAAATTTTACACTGTTTAGGGAAAACAAATTAAATATTTAATTACCAATTGCTTAATGGTGGCAGACAATCATCTGACCCATAGGTGGTAGCCATCTCAAGCCAGAGGACGAGAGGACTCTAGCCGCCACGCATATAAAGGATTTATAGTGAAATACTTTGGTTTTACGGGTTATACTTATTAAATCCTTTATATTAAGTTCACTTGCTTGCGTGCTTGCTTGCTTGCTTACGACCGTGCAAATCTTTCGGTCGTTTTTTAACCCACTTCCCGTGATTCAATCGAGCTGACATTTTGCACACAGACTCGTTGTGCGTGACAATTAATTTTGGTGAAAATTTTTTTCCCAAATTTTACACTGTTTAGGGAAACATTTTTAAATATTTAATTACCAATTGCTTAATGGTGGCAGACAATCATCTGACCCATAGGTGGCAGCCATCTCAAGCCAGAGGACGAGAGGACTCTAGCCGCCCCGATGCCACGCATATAAAGGATTTATAGTGAAAAACTTTGTTTTTACGGGTTATTTTTTTATATATCTGGATGGCTTCATAAACAAATCTTTGATATTAGCCAGACGGTTTGCAGAGCACCTTGGTCTCGGGAAAAAAACAATATCATGAGAGCCCACAGCGTTATAGCAATGATCAGCAACGGCGGAGGAATTAGTTCTGCTGTGTTTCAGATCTGACTTGTGCTCGTGGATACGGTCAGAGACATGACGTTTCGTTTCCCCAATGTAACAATCACCACAGATGCAACTTAGGTTGTAGGACTCCAGGGTATTGCAAGTCAGGAATGACATCCTTCACAGATGGGATGAGATCACAGATTTTGTGTACTGTACTGAATCGGACCTGGGTCTTGTGTTTGTTTAAGATTTGCAATACCCTGCAGTCACGAAAACTTCAAATCTAGATTCGGTTACTATGTTGGTGGAGCTCAGAAACCTGCGGTGTAGGAGCGGGGGAGTATGTATTGTATCATGTTTACCGTCGTGTTTTTTTTTATTTGTTGAAGCTGTTTTACAAGAATGATACAGCTGTGGCGGGTTTTTTTGTCAAGCATATCTGAAGATTTGCACCAGTGGTGTCTCAGTGCCACCTAAATGGCAAGCTTCCCGCCTTTGTGAGAGAAAACAAATCCCCCCCATAACAGACTATTGAGGCGAATGCTATTTGGGAGCACCTTTGAAAGCCAACACGGCACACGAGGGAGTGGTTTGGCAAGCAGCACGCCCGCCTTTATCTCAACAGTGCCGATGTTTACACAGCACATCAGGTACTCGTTTAAGGCTGAGTGGACCTCGAGGATGACCAGGATGATAGACAAATCGAACTTGGGTCTCTGGGTTTGCAGCGTGTTCAGAGTGCAGTGCGTAACCACTGCATCACTTTTACAAAGTCTCGCACACACACAATCATAAGTAACACGATATTTGATTTAACTTCATCGCTGCCACTCCTCAGTAAACATGGAACGTCGGGGTCAATGTTGAGCCAACCCAGGGTCCACATGCCGTGGGGCATGCCCTAAGAAATGCCACAAGTAACATCTTCCTCCACCTAACACCAGAACCATGCTTCTTCTCTGGACAGAATATATTCTGCACATTGTCTATTGGCCGGTGTATGAGAAGAAGACTTTTGAGAAGGCACGCGCTCATTGCAAAGAGTATGGCGGGGACTTAGCCATGCCGACGTCCAGCATCCTGAACAAACGATTACACAACTACATTTGTAACGACACGATGTTTATTGGGATGAATAACATTACAAATGAAAAAATATTCCGGTATGTAAATGAGACTCCACTGGGTAACTACACAAACTGGAAATCGGGTGAACCTAACGCACAGGATGGTGACGAAAAATGTGTTCATATGCGAACTGACGGACTTTGGAATGATGTACCATGTACTTGGAATTTACAATTCCTCTGTCAGAAGTTTAAAAAAGATTAACCCGTAAAAACAAAGTTTTTCACTATAAATCCTTTATATGTAAGATCACCTCTTGACATGCCCCGTATATTCCCGAGGGCACTAGCGTTGACCCGTTTTACCACTTTCAAGAACCTGGCGGCTTCAATTTAACTGCTCTATAAATAGTCTCCATTGTACAGCGTGGGGCAGGGATTTCATGCCATGTGGTTAGTCAACATTTGCGTCATCATGAAACGGGCGGCTAGAGTCCTCTCGTCCTCTGGCTTGAGATGGCTGCCACCTATGGGTCAGATGATTGTCTGCCACCATTAAGCAATTGGTAATGAAATATTTAATTTATTTTTCCATAAACAGTGTAAAATGTTGAAAAAATTTTTTCACGAAAATTAATTGTCAGGCACAACGAGTCTGTGTGCAAAATGTCAGCTCGATTGGATCACGGGAAGTGGGTTAAAAAACGACCGAAAGATTTGCACGGTCGTAAGCAAGCAAGCAAGCACGCAAGCACGCAAGCACGCAAGCAAGCAAGCAAGTGAACTTAATATACAGGATTTAAAAATAGCTGCACTTGGATTACAATTTAGGATTGTTGTTTACCCGATGGGTTACTATTTTGGTGGACCTCAGAAACCCGCGGTGTAGGGGCGGAGGATTATGTATTGTATCATTTTTACTGTCGTTTGTTTTCATTTGTTGAAGCTGTTTTGCAAGAATGATGCAACAGTGGCGTTTTTTTAAAAGCATATCTGAAGATTTTCAGGTTTTTTTTTTAATTGAAGGTACGTAAATTTAACTATTTTTTTTTCATTTCACCAGGTAAGGCCCACTTAGCCATGTAGCAGTTTTTTTCTCCAAAATCGACCTGACCACGAATGATAAGCTCAACGAAAGTGGCTTATCACGTTGGAATGTATAACAGCAACCAAATACTCTTAACGCATTTTATCTAAAATATACATGTTAGGGGGTGTGCCCTCTGGGAGAAGCTTCGGGGCCGTCCATAAATGACGTCACGCACCTAGGGGGAGGAGGGGTCAGACATTTGTGACGATGCGTGACGAGGGGGGGGGGTGAGAAATGTGACGTCACATCAAAATGCGCAACTTTAAATAAATATAGACAACACGTTCTACTTAATTAAATAGACTTTTAATAAATGTTTTCTCCTACAACATCAGAGTGCAGCGCCACATTAAATACGCACTACAATGACAATAGTTTAAAGCGATTTAAAGCATGTTTTTTTTTGGGGGGGGGGGGGGCAGAGCTTTGTGACGTCATATTTGAGGGGGGGGTCTGACTTTT